>NC_135215.1:8898247-9038247 GCF_052324685.1 Brachyhypopomus gauderio | reverse complement strand
CCCAGCAGCACAACTACCCCCATACACCCAGCAGCACAACTACCCCATACACCCAGCAGCACAACTACCCCATACACCCAGCAGCACAACTACCCCCATACATCCAGCAGCACAACTACCCCCATACATCCAGCAGCACCCCCATACACCCAGCAGCACAACTACCCCCATACATCCAGCAGCACAACTACCCCCATACATCCAGCAGCACAACTACCCCCATACACCCAGCAGCACAACTACCCCCATACACCCAGCAGCACAACTACCCCCATACACCCAGCAGCACAACTACCCCCATACACCCAGCAGCACAACTACCCGCATACACCCAGCAGCACAACTACCCCCATACACCCAGCAGCACAACTACCCCCATACACCCAGCAGCACAACTACCCCCATACACCCAGCAGCACAACTACCCCATACACCCAGCAGCACAACTACCCCCATACACCCAGCAGCACAACTACCCCCATACACCCAGCAGCACAGCTACCCCCATACACCCAGCAGCACAACTACCCGCATACACCCAGCAGCACAGCAACATGCAACACAGCAGTGGAGGACATGGGGAAGAGAGAGGGCAGGAACAATACAACAAGGAGAGAGAGAGAGAGAGAGAGAGAGAGAGAGAGAGAGAGAGAGAGAGCGGGAAGAGAGGGAGAGAGAGAAGGAAGAGAAACAGAGAGAGGGCAGGAACAATACAACAAAGAGAGAGAGAGGGAGAGAGAGAAAGAAGGGAGACAGAGAGAGAGAGAGAGAGAGAGAGGGAGAGGGAGAGAGAGAGAGAGAGAGAGAGAGAGAGAGAGAGAGAGAGAGAGAGAGAGAGAGAGAGAGAGAGGGAGAGGTAGACAAAGTGCCCTCATTAAAACCCATCAGACTGTCTTCCTGTCCTATCAGCCCGGCATCAAAACCGTCCGCAATCTAGAGGGGAACTACAAAGTAGATCCTGGGGCCTACAGAAGTGAGGTTTTGATCAGACTAATTAAAAGCCATTTTGTTTTAAACAAACAGACACAACTCTAATTGGCTCTTTTCCATAAGAAAGGGAAGATGTTGAAAGTGAAAGAACGTACAGGGAAGATCAGAGGGCCGCTCACTACCAGCGAGACACACACACAGAGACACACACACACACACACACACACACACACACACACACACACACACACACACACACACACACACACACACTTGATTAGACCTCAGTGCCATATATCGAGAACACACACACACTTGTGCATTCTCGAATGCTCCTGGTCACGTGACGAACAGCAGCTAACCCAGGCAGCTAACCCGCCACATCCCGCCTCACAAGTGGCGGCCTGATAACATGTGCTGCATATCTGAGAGCCTTCTGTGTATGGAACAGACATTATGTCTATTAACATATATACCAGCACAGCAACCAAAGCATTGTGTATGCTAACGGCTGATCTGGTTCAGGGTCCTGAACTTATGCTCAAAATTCCCTGCTCAGAGATCACTACGACTATCTTGAGCAAGGAGACCTTGGTGTGCTGGATGGCTGGGCTACTGAACTGCTAGTCTACTGATGTACTGGAGTACTGAACAAGTCTACTGTGGAATGGTACTATTTTTTTCTTCTTCATAGCGTGCACACACACACACACACACACACACACACACACACACACACACACACACACACACACACACACACACACACACACACACACACACACACACACATCTACACACATACCACCATCAGAGAGAAACTGCATCCCCTCAGGATAGCTGAAACTAAGCAGGACTTTACCAACCAGGGTTATTGATTTATTGGCAGCCATAATCTATAGTGTTTCTCTTCCCCGGTTCTCAAGTAGGGAGACAGAATTACAAAGAGAACAAGCAGCACTTCAACGCTCACACAGACACACGCTCACACACACGCTCACACACACACAAAACACATATGCTCACACACACAAAACACACACAGATTACATTACATTAGCTGCAGCAAGGCATCATTGAGAGTGAACGTTCTGTTATCTATATGATAATAGGAGACGTCAGAACTGAACAATACAGCCTAGCCAGACAATGACACAAGATGTAAAACAATAAAGCACGCCTAAAGCTGTGGACTGGGTGAGTTTGGTCTGCTCTGCACATGGGCAACATCATCTTAGTCTGCTCTGTGTTTCTGGGCTGAGACAATAAAACATTGCAGGAAAGTCCTGAGAAAGCACAGCCATCTCTTCTGGGTGTAGTGGACCCTTCTGCTGTGTGTGTAGCCATGGTGAGGTGCAGCAGGTGGAGGTAATGCTTGTGTGTGCCTGGTGACAGATAGAAATCTATATTTACCGGCCACATGTGGCTTGCTGTGTGAAATCAACTTGGCAAGCCTTGCCCTGAATCCTCTGTTTCTGGGAGATTAACAATGCTTATTGCAGGCTACAGGTTTCCGACAGAGAGAATGAAATCACATTTTTATGCCATAAACACTTAATTGGAGTGTGAATTATCGCTGCCTTATTGGGTGGTGTCACAATAATAAAATGATTCCTCTGCCTCAGATTTAGTCTCGTCATAAAACTCTAGTGTAAGCCAGTGAGTCTCATCAGAGCCTCCACTCCTCCTAGAGCCGCCGTGGGTCTCCCCTCCTCCTAGAGCAGCCATGGGCCTCCCCTCCTCCTAGAGCCGCAGTGGGTCTCCCCTCCTCCTAGAGCTGCCGTGGGCCTCCCCTCCTCTTAGAGCTGCCGTGGGTGTCCCCTCCTCCTAGAGCCGCCGTGGGCATCCCCTCCTCCTAGAGCCGCCGTGGGTGTCCCCTCCTCCTAGAGCCGCCGTGGGCATCCCCTCCTCCTAGAGCTGCCGTGGGTCTCCCCTCCTCCTAGAGCAGCCATGGGCCTCCCCTCCTCCTAGAGCCGCCGTGGGTGTCCCCTCCTCCTAGAGCCGCCGTGGGCATCCCCTCCTCCTAGAGCTGCCGTGGGTCTCCCCTCCTCCTAGAGCAGCCATGGGCCTCCCCTCCTCCTAGAGCCGCAGTGGGTCTCCCCTCCTCCTAGAGCTGCCGTGGGTGTCCCCTCCTCCTAGAGCCGCCGTGGGCATCCCCTCCTCCTAGAGCCGCCGTGGGCATCCCCTCCTCCTAGAGCTGCCGTGGGTCTCCCCTCCTCCTAGAGCAGCCATGGGCCTCCCCTCCACCTAGAGCAGCTATGGGTCTCCCCTCCTCCTAGAGCCGCAGTGGGTCTCCCCTCCTCCTAGAGCTGCCGTGGGTGTCCCCTCCTCCTAGAGCCGCCGTGGGCATCCCCTCCTCCTAGAGCTGCAGTGGGTCTCCCCTCCTCCTAGAGCTGCCGTGGGTGTCCCCTCCTCCTAGAGCCGCCGTGGGCATCCCCTCCTCCTAGAGCTGCCGTGGGTCTCCCCTCCTCCTAGAGCAGCCATGGGCCTCCCCTCCACCTAGAGCAGCTATGGGTCTCCCCTCCTCCTAGAGCTGCTGTGGGTCTCCCCTCCTCCTAGAGCCGGCCTGGCCCTCTCCTCCTCCTAGAGCCGCTGTGGGCCTCCCCTCTTCCTGTGGTGTTTAATGAGCTGGAGGGACCTCACAACCACGGTAATGCCATCGGTGTACGGCAACTGTTCTGGCTATTTACTGAATCCCGTTAAATAATGACACACTGCTATTAGACGTTGAAATTATTTAAAAGGTGCATGCGTATGTGTACGTATGTGTGTGTGTGTGTGTGTGTGTGTGTGTGTGTGTGTGTGTGTGTGTGTGTATATGTGTGTGTGTGAGTGTGTTTGAGATGCTACAGTATGTCCACACATGTCCACACACTGTTTCTAGTGCTGGGGCCCCAGTGTGAGGCGTCTGTGCAGCCCAGATCCAGGTTAACAGCAGAGCCTGTCGTGGTTCGTATCGACAGATCACACTTTCATCAGGCATTGTTGGGCCCCGTGGCTTTCATGCTAGTGGAACACAATCAGTGAGCCAGACAGACACAGACACACACACACACACACATACACACACACTCATCACAAAGGGATTTCATTTTCACTTGGCTCATAACATGTATTATAAATCCAATTTTTTTTTTCTTTTACATGGACCCTGATATTTGGCGGAATAGAAGATGTGGTGGTGGAGGGGGGGAGGGGCCAGCACAGAGCAGATTAATGAGGTAAACGTAATGATCTCAGATGATCAAAGGGAATCACTGCTGAGCATGTGTAGGCCAGCAATTAGTGAAATAAGGCCAGCAACAGGCGAAAATATACGCCACAGCAACAGATGAAAAGATGGGGTCAGTGAGAATGCAGAAAAGTAAAATACTGACAGGTTTCCGTGGTAGCTACATTAGCATTAGAGGTTGTTGAGGCTCCAGGTTGGACGACAACAGTCGCAGCACTACGAAGGCGCGGTGAGCGGAACAGTTTACAAGCTGTTGGTTAGCACGCGAGACAATGGCTTCATCGGGCAGCACTTGAGAACCTTCGGATTAAACACAGAATATAAACAGAGTAGAAACAAAGTCATCTGTCTGTTTGTCAGTGTCTTGTTGTCGGTGTGATGATTACAGAGGAAAGAACAAATATGAAGTTCTCCATTCAGCCGTCCTCCTCCCTAGGAACAATCGCTAGGCCCCGCCATATTCATCTCACAAAGGGATCAAAGTGAGGGGCCACGTGTCCCACGTGTTCTCACGCAGCCACATGACCTCCACCAGGCCACGCCCGGGGACAGCTACCGTCCCTCAGACACGCTCACTGCACCTTTAAAGCCCAGAGCTTGGCCTGCTTTCATCATCTGAAACACATGAACTCTGACACAATCCAAGGCTGCGTCCTAATACCTGTGAACAGATGTTCCGCATGAACTGGAAAGCAAAGGAGGGAAAGAACGTCCTCTTCCCATCGGAGGTTAATTCATTTTTATACGTTTAATACATTTTCAAATGAAGTCTGATTGGGCAGGCTGCTCTGTAAACCCAGATGACCGTCCTGCCACTGGCCTGCAGGGGGCGACGTGCTGGGGTCACTGACCTGGTCCAAGAGCACAGCTGGACGCAGGAGCCCGGCCGGTGACCTGGGACAGCCGGGAACGTCGCCCGAAGCCCTGGGAGCTCTGGACAGCGCCACAGGGTCCAGCTCCAATAGAACTCCAGCTACCAATCAAACAACGGCACAGCCAGGTCCCTCCAATCAGAGAGCAGTGAGGGCTAAACTGGGGCAGCGAGAATCACGGCAGGGTTCAGAGAAAGCCGCATGGCCATCCGGACCAAAGCGCGCAGAGCTGTGTGTACCCGCAGCCAGGACTCTGACGCCACTAACCAGTTCCAACCCAGCACAGGAGAAAATAACACACTTTGTTCTTGTCTTCTTTTATGTCGTGATAACCATGCCATGCCCCAGTTATGTGCTTGTGTAGAAACACATCACTCGAATGTCAAAATGCAAATACAATGAACTTGGCAAGCAGTTTGCCAGGGGAAAGGCGGAAGAACAATATCTCAATTTGCCAACAATTGAATATTTTATGGTCTCATACAGAAAGTTGGAGTGTTTTTCACCCACTCTAATCCTGACCTCAGAATGGCAGTATTTCAGTTTCCAGTCTATTTCTGCCTTTCTCTAAGCCGTCGTCTGCGTGGTGAAGAGGAGACGATGTTAGGACAAGCCTTTTAAGCTCATTAGCCTTAGAATTCATATGTCTTGGCAACTGGTATTCACTCCAGTCCAAAATGTGCTAGGGCCATATCCCTGCTGGGGCCAGAGGGCCAGGAGTATCTGGGCTTCTGTCTTCCCAGCTTGTAGCAATGGGGGGGGGGATAGAGAGAGAAAGAGAGAATGGGAGGGATGGAGAACAAGAAGGAGGGAGGATGAGGGTGAGAGAGGAAGAGAGAGGGAGGGAGGGAGAGAGAAATGAGAGAGAGAGAGAGAGGGAGTGAGGGAATGAGAGAGAGAAAGAGAGAGAGAGGAAGGAGGGAGAGTGAAGGAGTGAGAGAGAGGAAGAGAGAGAGGAAGGGGAGAGAGAGAGAGGAGAGACAGGAAGGGGGGAGAGAGGAAGAGAGAGAGGAAGGAGAGAGAGAGAGAGAGAGAGAGAGAGTGAGAGAGAGGGAAGGGGAGAGAGAGGAGAAGGGGAGAGAGAGAGAGGAAGGAGGGAGAGAAAGCAAGAATGGCAGATAGCAATGGAAAAGTAAAAGTATGTCCCAGCAAGCCACCACACGTGGAGGAATTTGTTTACCGTTTCCTGTCCTGAGATCAAGACCCAGTTAGAACGGATGGCAGGGACGTTATAGCAGGAGAACGTTACATTCTAACCCCACCTCTCTCTCTCTCTCTCTCTCCCACACACACACACACACACACACACACACACACACACACACACACACACACACACACACACACACACGCACGCACACACACACACGTCATCAGCCCTGTACAGTGTAGCCAAGGGAACCAGTCCATTCCAAAACTCAGAGACTCCAAAAGGCAGATAAATCTGTCCTGGTGGAAGTCCAAACATCTCCGGATGTCGACGCGCGACTCTGAAGGTGGTTACACAGGGAGGGAGGCAGTTTTGACTTTACACAGTATGTTTGTAAATATTTTTTACAACAAAAATGTCCCTATTTCATCCTAAGCAAAAGCAGCTCCTACAGGCTGACCTGAGGTCAGTTTTGTTTAAAGTAATCCCACAGCTCAGGAAAACTGCTATAGGCTCAGTGGAGAAAGGAATTTGGTGCATGCTACTAAAAAGAAGTAAAAAGAATAAAAAATATATTTTATACATAATTTTAAAGTAATTAGTACTCTATACAGTTGTAAAGATTCACCCATTACTGTCCCTTCTTATTGGTTGCCATCACAAACTACGTAAAGGGAACGTCCACAATTCTCAGCAGCTTTCTCAGAGGAAAAAAAATTTAAACCTCATATCATATAAGTGAAGGAAATGTGTGATTATTTTCAAAAATGCCTTTGTGGCCCTGTGATGTGTCCTGTGGTCTGATTATCTTAAAAGAGTATCAACCCTCAAATCCTCCCAACAGTAAATGTTGAAATTATCCATTGCAGAGTTTTTTAAACCACCCCGTGACCTTTTTTCTGAAGTTGGCTAGGGCTGGGGGCCTTTACACACTCGGGTACTTTAGTTGGTTATAACCGGGGACCCTTTACACACTCAGGTACTTTAGTTGGTTATAACCGGGGACCCTTTACACACTCAGGTACTTTAGTTGGTTATAACCGGGGACCCTTTACACACTCAGGTACTTTAGTTGGTTATAGCTGGGGACCCTTTACACACTCGGGTACTTTAGTTGGTTATAACCGGGGACCCTTTACACACTCGGGTACTTTAGTTGGTTATAACCGGGGACCCTTTACACACTCGGACACTTTAGTTGGTTATAGCTGGGGACCCTTTACACACTCGGACAATTTAGTTGGTTATAACCGGGGACCCTTTACACACTCGGGTACTGAAGTTGGTTATGGCCGGGGCCCTGTTATAATTTCAGACACTGCAGTTGTCAGTAATGCTGCCGTTTGCAACCATAGAAGAATCAGTTTGGCGACAAGAAAATACTTGTCTCAGTAAAGAGAGACTATGTTGGACAACACAAAAGTACAGGAGGCAGAAAGAGAGACAGAGAGAAAGAGAAACAGAGAGAGAGAGAGATAGAGAGAAAGAGACAGAGAGACAGACAGAGAGACAAACAGAGAAACAATTATTTCTCATTCCCTTCTTTGCTGCTCACTATCGGAAACCGATCCCTGATTCTCCTCAGAGATAAATACTGCACCACCAGAACTGCTGAAAATAGCCGCCACTGTGAGCTACAGCAGAACTACAACTGAAGCAGTTCTCACGAGGAACTTTTACAGCGGTGACCCACAGTCATACATTCAAGATCACATCTCTGCTCACACACAGCGTGCTTGGCATGGACAAAATTCAGCAATCACTGGATGAGAAAATATCACATTCATCTACAGAAATCCGGAGGAAGGCAGTGAAAACAGACATTAAACAAACAATGACAGAGCAGAGGAGTTTCACGATGCTAAGCCCTGAGCAACACGGTTAAGTGCTGACTTACAAGAAAAAGACCACTGCAAAAGGCGTTAACATTCAGTCAGTCAGTCTATATTCAGTCAGGATGCAAAACACCAGCAACAGCTAAATGTTACAGCTGTTATATATGAGTGTTTTTCTAACATGGAGAATACATAATGTTGCTGTTTTGTATCATGGGAAATGTTACACATCTCATAATGTGAAATGCAAATTCTTCTTGTCTCCTATATTATAATCCTGTTGACTGCAGACAAGTGTCCTCCTGTATGTCCCTCAGTGTCTCACTGATATGTCCTGAAGTGAGTTTGGGAAGAGTGATGTTTGGTGGTGTCACACACACACACAACTGGGAAGTCAGTTTCCAGTGGCTGGTCTAAACACACTTCAGAATAACATTTCAGAAGTGAACCATGTCAACCAATATAATAAAATACATTCTAATTAAAAAATTTATTTTAATTTAATTTACCAAAAAATGTTAATGTATATTGATGTTTTATTTTTCTCTACCTTGTCGTCCCTGCTCTTTCAAAAATTATTTGATAGGCTAAAATAAAATAAAATAAACATATTTTGAGTCTAATTAATGTGGTACTTAAAGTTAAATAATACATTATAAAAATGCTTACAATCCAATATACTCTCTGTAAAATGCAAAATGCAAAACAATGTATGTTTTAAACAAATTGTAATTGTATTTTTGTTACAGACTGTCGGAAATATTTGATTTCTGTAATCCTTCCGTAATAAATAGGTGAACGTCAAGGCTAAGGGTTGCGTCTGTATATTATAAAATAGACGGCAGATTTTATACACACCTTTCAAACCGCCTTATCTTGAGACTGCTCTTGTGAAACGGAAGATTTCACAATACAATTTTCTAAAGCTATTATTGCAATGATGTCTGCAGCTAGTGAGAATCGCGAGCTATTCGAGCCAGCTCCGTACTTCAGAGGGAAAGGAGCGTGCGCTCTTGATTGGAGGATAAGGCGCGGTAATCCCAGCTGGGTATTATGCCGAGAGGACGTGAGGAGAACGTTATGCGGGACTGAGGGTAGAGCGCGAGAGAGCGAGCCCGTGCAAAGAGCGCGAGCCTCGTCGGTGTCTCCCGCAGCCCGCGCGCGGCGCACAACAGGCAGTCACGCGCACCACAGCGCTCGCTCCCCGAGCGAGTAGCCTACAGACCGCAAACAAAGATCGCCGCGGCTTGAAGTTCGGTATCGCCCGAGACACTTACCAAAATGTTGTTTGAGGCTCCGTCCACGTGTCTCGCGGGGAGACGGGTCACGACTGCGCGCGAGGTTCAGAGGCTCGTGCGTTTTATTTCTGGTGATTTGTGCTGCTCTCGAGGACAAGGTGAAATCCCTGGGACGGTCATCGGGCGGCTTCACGCAATAACAACAACGCGCGAGCAAATTACTAAAGGCAGCGACTTGGGGGAGGAGAAGTCTGTTTGTTTCGTGTTGAGAACAGGCTGCGAGCCAAGAGGCAGCTACCTTAGCGCTTCTAGATTTAGCGGAGAAAAGCGATGTGTCAAAACACTCAGGTCCAAGACACTGGGCTTGGCTCAATCACTGTTTCAGCTCGATACATCCGTGCGTGCTGCGCCTTGATTTAAACCGCACTGCAATGCATCGAAGGCTACAGACGATAGGTGACGACTCACACTAAATACAGCTAAGAAGCTGACAAAAGTGCCCGTTTGGGGGAGTTTCTCGACTGACCGGCACGACCGCGCGCGCCACTGCTGCAAGAATCAAAACAACCGAAGTGAAGTTTATTTTCAAAACTTGCACACGCGAGAATTTCCTCTCGGCTCAAAGCGCGAGGGAGCGGGAGAACCAAGAGGGCGGGGGGAGTGCACGTGTCACATAACGGGACGTCTGTTTGCGCGAGCGCATAGTTCAGCGTTCACGCTGTTTATTATTCGCTGCCGTTGTCCTCATTTGATCTCGAGCGACTCTTTAGGTATCGTCTAATCTGAGCCGTCCGGATCTGCCCCAGGTGCTGCAGCCACGGCGCATACGTAGCGCGCCGCGTCCGAAACGTCAGGAGCAATAACTGAGACGTCATCGCGAATCCCCCCTCATTAAAGTGCATTTCGTGCGCGTGCCGTCTGAAACGCTGTCTCAAAGGGGTGAAATGTCAAGAAGAAGTCAAACGAGACAGCGACTGTAAACTACCTGTGGGCTGAACTCCAGCGCCGGTGGAGCGGAGACGTGCACAGGTGCTGCTCGCGGGACCCGCGCGCGCTGTAACCTACTGTACATGATGAGCTCATCGCCGCTGTTGCCCCACGCGCCTTGTTTGTTTTTAATTCACCTGTCACATATGCTGAAGCTCCTCCGGTAAATGCACAGGAGTACGAGTTTAAAACATCTTCATTACTTAACACGTGTCATGATGTGTTTTTTTCCCTCGGGGTCGTTAAGATTATTTACTTACTAATAAAAGTGTTTATGAAGAAATTCAAGGCTAGGATAGTTTTATTTATCGTTCCTTTTGGTCACTAGAGTCAGCTTCTTGCAAATTAGTCAACGGTTGAAAATCACACATTTTTGTTGCTGTTTATTATCGGTATAAAAGAAATTTGTATCACTGCCGTTGGATTTCTTAAACGGCTAATCTCTGAAATTTACACAATCGACAACGGTGAATTCAGTAAATCGTCCAGTTGATGTAATGTGTGTATAACTGAAATTATATTCCCTGAATCCTTGAGTCAATTTAATTTTACGATAAAAACGCGTTTCTTTAAAAAACGTTTTAACATAAATGACAGGGTTCCTTGTAATTATTACTGTGGTCTTTAGCAGGTCGGCTTTTCACCTTAAAGATCGTTCACCACACTAGAGGGAGAAACGATTGGCCACGTTTAGCTTCTCTTTAATCCTCTGCAGTACATGCGACGTGCTGACACGGGCCTACCAACACTGAAATATATAACTGCTGATAGTCTTGACTCATAACCGAGGAGAGGTTTTCACTTACAGGGGTCAGGAAGTTACATGTGATGCATTTGTACACATCTTTCTCACGCTGAGACAGTCGCTGTGGAAGGCTCTCGGATCCAAACTGCCCTTTACAATTGAAGTACAACAATTAAATTATAACCACGATTTAAAGTACCCTAACCGCTATTAGTTAGCTTACTATATTTCATTAACCTGTAGACACAATCAATTCCTAACCAACTAATAATAGTCTGGCTCCACTCGCGAGCCTAATCCGTGGCAAAGCAATTAAAGAAGCAACGCCTGCAGGATGTAATAAAAATCGATCCAGCTTCAAAATGTCAATTCTTAACAAAAACTAAACAGGGCAAAATATGGAAAAGTATAATCAATTGAAATTTCTGTGATGTCACTCAACTGTAACCTACATTCAGCCTAAGGCTGTTTAATTAAGTCGTTTACAAGCAGAGAGTGACTCGTTACTGAGAAATAGAAACTAGCTTGCTGAGTAAAACTAGATCTTATAGTATGCTAGTCACACATCTTTAATCTACTGTGAATCAGATATGCTGAATGGAAAGTAGTCTGAGCCTAATTAAAACTTGGGCGTTTTTTAAAAATAAATAGCCAAATGTACTAATCATTTACAAATCAACATGTTAACTGTACAGCACGCAAACAACATAGATGTATGTATATTCTTATAATGAAACTGAACAGTTTATATTTAAGAAGCACGGGTTACGCTACTTGAGATTCAAGTTGTAGTACCTTAAGCAGAGACGATCGCTTCGTAACAGGCATAACTGCCCTCTAGCGGCTATTAGCTGATATTGCAGCTACGCATTAAATTACTAGTATCGGGCGGCATCAGACACTGCGAACGCGCCGTCTTTTTTCCACGGTTTTGTATTAGGCTGCCCATTGCCGGAAACCTGGATCTATTCTAAGCAAAAAGAGTACAGGAAATAACTGGAGCAAAATTTATGGAGGGAAGTGCCATGTTCTGTGTGATGATGAACCAAATGTTTATTATATTATTATTATTATTATTATTATTATTATTATTATTACATTTAGAAGTAGTAGTAGTAGTATTAGTAGTAGTATATATGTTACACCATTATTATCGTTGTTGTTGTTCTTATTGTTTAACTATTTCATGCACAATATTAAAACCCATTCTTGAATATAGAAATAACAAATTCTGTCATTTTTGGTTACCTATGCCTGAAAATACTAAAAATGATGTAAAATAAAGCATACAATATGGAGTGAACACACATATTCAATATGAATGTAGCTGTTAAGTTAAGAACAACCTGAGTTCTTAACTGTGCAGGTTGTTCAGTTTTTAACTGTGCAGGCTGTTCAGCTCTTAACTGCTAAATCAAATACAGTTTCTCCTCAGGTCACGTTAATGAGTGTATTTGGATCCGTGAACAGACAATAACCTCATGAAGCCCTTAGAGTCCTAGACCTTAGTGTTCACACCTGTGACCTGGGGTTGGTTGTGCTGGTCTGTCTGGTTCAGACTGGCTTTGTATCTTCGTTCTCCATCGGCCCCGTGAGCTCAGCGCAGATATGAGTGGTGTTGTTTTCTGATGTCCATAGGCAGACGGAGCTTGTCTTCTCTGAGCTGAGGAAAGTGTGAATTACACTGGGGGGTTTAGTAAAGAGGAGGCAGTCCCTCATCAACCCATATCAAACAGCCTGGGAAATGTTTAATGTATGTGTGTATTTGGTCTGTGGCTTACATCTGTCTGCTTAAAGATTTATTACTTAAGTATCACTGGGGGAGGGGGGCACCTCTTGATGAAGTGAGTGACACACAGCTAAAGCCGACAGCTAAGGAAAACATGCTTTTACATGAGTCTGCATTCACACACACACACAGACACACACATATGCACACACACGTACACACACACCCACACCTACACACCCATGCACAAGCACACACACTCAGACAACAGAGAAGTCACAATGTGACAATTTTGCTGGTGGTGGGATAAAACTCAGTGATAAAAAAAATAGAAAACCATATCACTGGCTAAGACTTACAGACTTACAGACTTACATGTACAGTAGCGCAGGACCCTGGATCACATCACCACTCTGACCCTGGAAAAGGGAATTGACTGTACATCAGTTAGCAGAGACATAGCAGAGAGAACCACTCACTGTCCTGCTGAACCACTCACTGTCCCGCTGAACCACTCACTGTCCCGCTGAACCACTCACTGTCCTGTTGAACCACTGACTGTCCTGTTGAACCACTGATTGTCCCACTAAACCACACTGTCCTGCTGAACCACTGACTGTCCCGCTGAACCACTCACTGTCCCGCTGAACCACTGACTGTCCTGCTGAACTACTCACTGTCCCGCTGAACCACTGACTGTCCCGCTGAACCACTGACTTTCCCACTAAACCACTGACTGTCTCACTAAACCACTGACTGTCCTGCTGTACGACTGACTGTCCTGTTGAACCACTGACCATCCTGCTGAACCATTGACTGTCCTGGTGATCCACTGACTGCCCAGACTCCTTTTCCTGTTCTGTTTCTGAAGAGCACTGCACTTCAGTACTGATGGGTCTAACGCAGAAGACCAACATCAGTGAGCTGCTGTCTACTCCGCCCATAAGACCCTGGGACCTATAAACACATCCAGGAGAAAATGAGTGGAGAGACAAATTAAAGGTAACCATGGGTTATGTTACTGAAACATAACTGAATGGGCCTCTGTTTAGTTGAGGCAGGACTGTTCTACACCGGCTCCTTCAACGTGGTCTTGTTAAAACAGCACCACTGTTAAAACAGCACCACTGTCACTCGCCCGACACAAACGTAGCCTGTAAGACATCAGTCCAATTCTGCCCTGCAAATGCAGTTAGCCGGGCCTCAAAACCTTAAAGAACGTTTGTTGGTTTGAGTTTGTTTACCGGGGGAAGTTCACTTAAAAACCCACTGGAGCCGTTCGGCTCCTGCGCCATGACACTTCCACCTTCTCTCCGTGAAGACCCCACCTTCTCCACCTTCTCTCCGTGAAGACCCCACCTTCTCCACCTTCTCTCTGTGAAGACCCCACCTTCTCCACCTTCTCTCCGTGAAGACCCCACCTTCTCCACCTCCTCTCCGTGAAGACCCCACCTTCTCCACCTTCTCTCCGTGAAGACCCCACCTTCTCCACCTTCTCTCTGTGAAGACCCCACCTTCTCCACCTCCCCTCTGTGAGCAGACCCCACCTTCTCCACCTCCCCTCTGTGAGCAGACCCCACCTTCTCCACCTTCCCTGCCCAACGATTCCTCTTGGGGCCACACGGATTTCTGCCCCTGCAAGTGAGTACGAGGCAGCTCTGCCACACATCTGTGGTTTCAGCATCAGTGATTCTGGATGACAGTCAGCACGCGGCACACGCAAGGCCTGCAATTTGTAAATTCTGCATAATCTTTTGGATTACTCTAATCTAAAAAGCATTCTAATTCAAATAGCACCATACGCATTTAACAAGAAATGGCTTCCACTTAATTTGTTATCAAAGCATAACCACTGATCATTTTAAATATAACATTATTAATGACTTATGGTTGTGTCAGCAAGAATCCTGCAAACATCAGATCATTTCAACTTCGGTTGACAAATGTAAAACAACACAATCAAAGCACAACAGAACCCCGAGGATAAACAGCTTATGGCCCAGCCTGCTTTTCACGCCACTTTTTCTTTGCGTGGCGGTTTTGTTTGCACATGGAGGCGCCGCGTTCTCGTCAATCCTTCAGCATCCGAGTCGGTTAAACGTGGACGATTTATGAGTTCTGCACCATGACGGCCAGAACTGAGGTCACTCCATATCAGTCCACCACAATAGCCATTGTTCCTGAGCCCAGCAGGAAGTGTCTGTGTGGGACTTCCTGCAGCTGATACGTCAGGCTAAATGGGGCGGGGCAGGCAGGGGCACAATGTTGGAGGCGGAGCCTCACGTTACGGCTGTCTCTGGGGAGCTCCTGTTTTCCAGTGTAGGACCTCAGTCCCATAAGCTTAATATAGTGCAATAATACAGCCTGTCGGAACAAACCCAGTCTACCAGTCTGTGTGTCTGACTTTAAATAGTGCGTAAACACCACGCACAAGGAAAAGTGCACACACGCACACATATGCACACACACGTGCACTCACACGAACAGGCGCGCGCACGCACACACACACACACACACACACACACACACACACACACACACACACACACGCAAACGCACACACACGCACACATACACACATACGCACACACACGCACACACACACACACACACACACACACACACACACACACACACACACACACACATTTACTCACTAACTCTCGTAGGCAAAGCAAGACGTACAGCACTAGGAAACGCTTCCTCTCTAACCTCTGCTATCGTGGGCCCTGAACACCCTGTTGTTTCTCACCTTTTCACTTTCATAGGTTGTTTTGTATCTTTTTATTTTCATGTCGTTTTCTCCTTACACAAAGAACCGCCCTGCTGAATGGAGAAATAGCAACTTTGATCATTCCTTTCAAAGAAATTCTCTGTATTCACGTTTCTTTTTTTTTTTTTTTTTTTTTTACCTGTAATGAAGGAAAATTCGAAGCTTCATGTGGTGCTGGGGGCCTTTTGAGCACGGTGGCCTCGTGCGGGGTAATGTCGGGAGACGTCCTGACCCGCAGAAAAGGGGCTTTTGTAGGCAGATTGTAGCTTTCACTGCGACATTAACTGCTGCATGAAGCTCTCCGGTGGCGCCACTCGAGAACAAATGCTCAGGAATTCTCCCAAATAGCCGCTCAGGCTGCCGGCGTCCTGGAGCGGATGGAATAGGCCCTCTCGGACATATTTACTCCCATCACCACCACGGGGCACATGGGAAACGCAGCTGCTTTGAAACATTGTCTTTTGTGGCTGTTGGACTTCTATTAACCTCTTCCCACCAGTAAAGGATGGAGAGAATAGGACAGACGGCCCCACTGCAGTCCAGGATCGGCGTTACAGGCACGTGGCAGAGGTGCCCTGGGAATGTGATGTAGTAGGACATCAAGGAGAGAAGGAGAGAGGGAGAGAGAGAGAGGGAGAGAGGGATAGAGGGAGAGAGATAGAGAGAGAGAGAGAAAGAGAGATGGTGAGAGGGAGAGAGAAAGAGAGGGAGATAGAGATAGTGAGAGGATAGAGAGAGAAAGAGGTAGAGAGAGGGGAGAGAGAAAGATGTGAGAGGGATAGAGAGGGAGAGAAGGAGAAAGAGATGGTGAGAGGGATAGAGAGAGGGTGAGAGGGAAAGAGAGAGAGAAAGAAAGGGGGAGAGAAGGGAAGAGAGGGTGACAGAGAGAGAGAGGAATAGAAAGAGGGCGAGAGAGAGAGAGATAAAGGGGGAGACGGAGAGAGAGAGGGTAACAGGGAGAGAGGGAGCAAGGGATAGAGAGAGGGAGAAAGGAAGAGGCAGAGAGAAAGTTAAGAATAGAAAAATAGTTGGAGACGGAAGGAGATGGAGAAGCAGAAGAAGATGAAGAACAGAAGGAGATGGAGAAGCAGAAGTGGAAGGCAGGGATGGAGAGAGCTGCTCAACCAATCTGGCATGAGTCAGATCCCAACAACAGAGGATCTGCTTTTGATGTTTAAGCCAGATCCACTACAACATGGGATCAGCGTGTGATACATAAGCCAAATCCCCTACAACATAAGATCTGCATTTGACATTTAGGCCAGATCCCCAACAACATGTGATCTGCATGTGACATTTAAGCCAGGAAGGGGCTGAGGCAGCCATTACCCCCCGACACACACACACACACACACACACACACACACACACACACACACACACACACACACACACACACACACACACCACCCTCCCTGGAGCTCTGAACACATCTCCACACATGCCGTTTACTCATCTGACACACAGACTGGTATAACCATCCACAGCTGGTGAATAGGCCTGAGTCTGGTTGACTATATATAGTATGCCGTTGGCCAAGCATCAACATGCAGTGGGTTTGTTTGCCATAGCTCAGTCTAAATGGAGGCGAGCCCTTCTGTAGTAGACTGTCCTGTCTCTGTCTTCAGGACCCTGCCAAGTGCGCGGGACTAAATATGGCTGGCTGCTGTCACGGTTATTCAGCTGGGGCAGCATTAACGTACACTCAGCCTCTCTCACCTACGGCTGTCTGCACTCAGAGAACAAGACATCCGATCCACAGTAAGCCAGAGTGCATCTTCGGGACTCACCTAAGCTTCAGGAGCTGGAGGTGTTCTAGAGCCGGAGATGTTCTGGAGCTGGAAGTGTTCAGGAGCTGGAGGTGTTCTGGAGCTGGAGGTGTTCTAGAGCTGGAAGTGGTCTGGAGCTGGCGGTGTTCTAGAGCTGGAGGTGTTCTAGAGCTGGAGGTGTTCTGGAGCTGGAGGTGTTCAAGAGCTGGAAGTGGTCTGGAGCTGGCGGTGTTCTAGAGCTGGAGGTGTTCTAGAGCTGGAGGTGTTCTGGAGCTGGAGGTGTTCAAGAGCTGGAAGTGGTCTGGAGCTGGAGGTGTTGTAGAGCTGGGGGTGTTCAAGAGCTGGAGTGTTCTGGAGCTGGGGGTGTTCTGGAAATGGAGGTGTTCTAGAGCTGGAGGTGTTTGTTTGTAGTTTGTGTTCATGTGCACATGCACCGATTAAGAGCACTGAACATCCCAGTTGTGTCTTCGACCTGAGTGAGATGACCTCACAGACAGACCTTGAGACCCAAGCCCGAGCTAAATGCCTCAGGCTAGTCTGACTTTTTGCCTTTGTGTGCAAGCATGTGTATGTGTATGTGTATGTGTACGTGTGTGTGTGTGTGTGTGTGTGTGTGTCTGTGTGTGTGTGAGAGAGAGAGAGAAAGAGAGAGAGGAAAAAGAAGACCGTGTGTTTCTCATGAAGTACCTGCTGTCAGTGTCAGTGTCAGGACTCAGAGTCAGGTTGGTGTTAGGGTGTAGGACATCTTTAGGAGTCAGACTGGTGTTAGGGTGGAGGACATCTTTAGGAGTCAGACTGGTGTTAGGGTGGAGGACGTGTGGAGGAGACAGACTGGTGTTAGGGTGGAGGACATGTGTAGGAGACACGCTGGTGTGAGGGTGGAGGACGTGTGTAGGAGACAGACTGGTGTTAGGGTGGAGGACGTGTGTGGAGACAGGTTGGTCTTAGGGTGGAGGACATGTGTGGAGAGAGGTTGGTGTTAGGGTGGAGGACGTGTGTGGAGGAGACAGGCTGGTGTTCGGGTGGAGGATGGGTGTAGGAGACACGCTGGTGTGAGTGTGGAGGACGTGTGTAGGAGACACGCTGGTGTGAGGGTGGAGGACGTGTGTAGGAGACAGACTGGTGTTAGGGTGGAGGACGTGTGTGGAGACAGGCTGGTCTTAGGGTGGAGGACGTGTGTGGAGACAGGCTGGTGTTAGGGTGGAGGATGTGTGTAGGAGACAGGCTGGTGTTAGGGTGGAGGGCGTGTGTGGAGAGAGGTTGGTGTTAGGGTGGAGGACGTGTGTAGGAGACAGGCTGGTGTTAGGGTGGAGGACGTGTAGGAGACAGGCTGGTGTTAGGGTGGAGGACGTGTGGAGGAAACAGGCTGGTGTTAGAGTGGAGGACATGTGGAGGAGACAGGCTGGTGTTAGGGTGGAGGACGTGTGGAGGAAACAGGCTGGTGTTAGGGTGGAGGACATGTGGAGGAGACAGGCTGGTGTTAGGGTGGAGGACATGTGGAGGAGACAGGCGGGGGTTTATGGCTTTGGGGAAGAGGGCCATCGTGCCCTGAAAGGGCTCTTTGTGAACTCCTGTGTTTGCTCAGGAAATGACTGGCCCTTTCTCCTCTAGTGGGAAACATGAAGCTATGATCACCTAATCAACCTCAGCAGAGAAACAGAGAGAGAGAGAGGATGGGGGGGAGAGAGAGAGAGGGGGGGAAAGATGGGGGGATGGCTAGAAAGACAGACAGAGAGAAACTGAGAGTGTGAGGCAGTTAACCCAGAGCCTGTGGTTTAGTCAAACACAGACACACAATGGTTCATTTATATCCGTTCTTTCTTGCCCTCTTTTCCCCTCTCTTTCTCTCTCTCCCTCTCTCTCCCTCTCTCTCCCTCTCTCTCCCTCTCTCTGTCTCTCTCTGTGCCCCACATTCATAAATCCAGCCAGGGTGACAGCCTGTTGTTTTAGTGACAGGCTGGATAAGTATGTGATCTTAATTTAAACATCAGGAAACGCAGAGGAGTTTTTTTTAAATCCTGACATCCATAGTCTCATTCACACTCACAAACCCACACTGAAACCCAGACAGACTCACACATCCACTCTGAGACCCACACACACTCACAAACCCACATTCAGACCCACACACACTCACAAACCCACACTGAGACCCACACACACTCACAAACCCACATTCAGACCCACACACACTCACAAGCCCACACTGAGACCCACACACACTCACAAACCCACATTCAGACCCACACACACTCACCCCTTTCATGGACTGAAAGCAGACAGAACACGAAAGAGCTTTTGATCATGCAGCAGGGATTAGAGCAGCAGGTCCAGACCACAGATTAACAGGACGCAGGTCTAGACCTCAGCTTAACAGGACGCGGGTCCAGACCTCTGGATTAACAGGACGCAACCGCAAAATGAAACACAACTAGGGAAGTTGAAGAACCGAGAGATGGTTGGTGGTGGGGAAGGTTGCAGTAGAGAGACTGGCCTGGAGCGAAGACATGCTCTGATGAGCATCAAGGAGAAGCAGGGTGCTCCAAAAAAGCCTCCAGTCAAGAGAGTTGCTGACCTCTGACCTTTGACACCTTCCACTAACAAAACGCAGTGCTTGACTGTTTGTGCGACCGGCAGCGCGCAGCCTACGTTCCTGTGGGGGCCAATGGGTGGAGAGGCGGTCAAAGGCGGAGCTTCTATACTGTTGGGGTGGGCGGAGCTTCTCCAGGTCTGGCTGCACTCCACACTGGCACATGCAGGGAGGAGCATTAGTGAGTCCTGGGTCTCCACCGACCAGGTAACGCATGCCAGGCATTATGGGAAGGAAAGGGAGGGAAGACAAGTGCCCAGAAAGAGCAGATTAACACCAGGGAGAGAAGGAGCAGAGAGGAGAAGAAAGAAGATGAACACCAGGGAGAGAAGGAGCAGAGAGGAGAAGAAAGAAGATGAACACCAGGGAGAGAAGGAGCAGAGAGGAGAAGAAAGAAGATAAATGAGGAACCAAAAATATGGGGTGACAAGGGGACCCAGCAGAAGAGAGAAAGGGAGAAAATAAAGAGGAGAAGAGAGGAGACATGGAGAGAGGAGGAGAGAGGGAGAGAGAGAGAGGGTCCCATAGCAGCCATAGGGCATGGTGCAAAATTGATGGGATGGATGAGAGACCTCACACACACGCCCTCAGCACCTGGGGTGGGGACTCCAATCACATAGCACTCTCAAACACACACACACACACACACACACACACACACACACACACACACACACACACACACACACACACACGCCTTCTCTACACTGCAGCATGTCAATTATATAAAAAAGTCGTTTCAGTTCATATGATTTGAAGTTTTGCAGGCACTAACCATCATGGTGCTTTGCCAGGTTGAGTCTCATACGTACTTAACAAGCGCTTCTCCACGCATGAAGCCCACATATGCCTTGGCGAACGGAACAGGAGGCACGTGGAACATTCGCACCTGTGGAGGAACCTCGCTATAATACCTCCCGCTCCGCCAGCAGGCCTAGCACGCCAGTTCTACACACACACACACACACACACACACACACACACACACACTTTTTATAGTGCCGAGATTAGAAACAAGGTGGACTTAATTCAGTAAGACTCTCTTCTCTCTCTCTCTCTCTCTCTCTCTCTCTCTCTCTCTCTCTCTCTCTCTCACGTGGACTATTCCATATGAAAATCAAATATGCAAGGGCACAAGGTACAGACACGTGTCCTGTACAGATGCGTGTCCCGTACAGACACATATCTCGTACAGATGCGTGTCCCGTACAGATGCGTGTCCCATACAGACACGTGTCCCGTACAGATGCGTGTCCCATACAGACACGTGTCCTGTACAGATGCGTGTCCCGTACAGACACGTGTCCCGTACAGATGCGTGTCCCGTACAGATGCGTGTCCCGTACAGACACGTGTCCCGTACAGATGCGTGTCCCATACAGACGCGTGTCCCGTACAGATGCGTGTCCCGTACAGATGCTTGTCCCATACAGACACGTGTCCCGTACAGATGCATGTCCCATACAGACACGTGTCCTGTACAGATGCGTGTCCCGTACAGACACGTGTCCCGTACAGATGCATGAGCAAGGCGCCTGTGACTCGTCTGTATAGCACTGAGCTCCAGATCCACATAATGGGAAACGTGTCCTCTTACTTTGTCATTTCCATCTGAAAACCAATCACCTCCCACCGGCTCCGTCCTGCCCGCCTGTCTATTGCCTTTTAAAGACAGCAAGCAGTGCATCAGCCTGGACACTAATAGCCAATCCAGAGCACTTTGCATTTCTGTTATGCCAAGCGATCAGGAGAGGCTCTAGCAGTTAGCATTAGCTAGCAGTGGAGCAATTAGCTGTGCAGCTCGGAGAGAAAGTGGGGCTGTGCTCCAGGGTTGGCAAGGCGCTACGCCCACCACACCCCCGACACCACCACTGCCCCGACTGGCATCGCGCACACTCACTGGGTGGCAGGCCTGGCACTGAGCTGGCTCTGTGAGTCACACATTCATGCATATACACACACATAGAGACACACACAACCAGACACACACACACACACACACACACACCTGCAGCATGAGGGTCTGTGCCAACACCCTGAAGAGGCTTAATCACCAGCAACACTGGTCACTCTCTCTCTCTTTCTCTCTCTCTCTCTTTCCTTCTCTCTGTCTCCTTCTCTACCTCTCTCCCCTCATTTTCTATTTCCTTTCTATTTCATTCTCTCCCTCTCTCTCTCTCCCTCTCTCTCTTTCTCCCTCCCTCTCTCTCTCTCTCTCTCTCAGTATTCACACAGGCCGGTCTGGGTTAGCAGCTCTCCTCACAGTCCCCCCGATGGCCACTGTGCCTGGGTGGCTGGTGAAGAGCCCCACACACCCCACACAGGCTCGGAGCGCCACAGGGTCAGCTGTCATCTGGGAGCTATTGCCCACTGGCACTTGGCTGAGGGTCGTGGACAAACCTCCCCGTTACCTTGAGCAGCAGATCAAACATGGCCCCCCTCATGAACATCACACACTGGTACACATGGTACACATGAATCCACAAAATGGGAACATAGATGAACACACACTCTGGCGTCTAGAAACTGGACACACTCTGGTGTCTAAGAGGACTTTCAGCAGCTCTTTCTGATCCATTTCCTGCCCAGGCTGAGCCTATCCACTGCCATCTTTTCCGTTTCTTTCTGCATGAGCTTAAAAATAAATTAAAAAAAAATAATAAAATAACAGAGACAAAATAAGCAAGTTCTGTCTGCTGCCAAAATTCTCTGGAAATGAAGTGAAGTCTGATTTTCATCCCTGAATCACAGGCCTGACTACGGAAGCATGGCAGCTTTAAAAAACAAGAAAAAACAAGGAGAAAAGAAAGCGGGCTGAGTCTGGTAACCGAGGCGAGGATCAGAAGTCTCTCCGCCACAACTGACACCCAGCGTCCGCCCGGCCGGGTGAACAAAACCTCCGCGACAGCTCTGTCTGTCACGGCGCTGCGGAAAGCTCCTCTTAATCACACCCCGTTATTTCAACACTGTCACAGAGGGAGGAGGCAGGAGATGATGATAGTGGTGATGATGATGATGATGATGATTTGCGATTAAACGATTTCGCCACTGTATTAGGGGATTAAGACGTCCGTGGAAATAGATTAGTTCTACATCCATTTTCACTCTGACTGGCAGGGATCCAAAATGCTCAGAGATGAAGAAAGAGACGGAAAAAGAGGGAGAGAGGAAGAGGTGGGGGGTGGGGGGGAGTGTGTTGTGACAGATGGAACAGAGAGACTTGCTGAATAGCAGTAAGAACACTACTGCCACCTGGTGGTGGTAGAGTATAGCTCATGTTGTCTCTGTTAGAATTTCTTTAGAACCTCTTGACAAACTCATTATCCCGTACTGGACACGGCTACTGTGGACTTATGCCCAGGACTCATTGTCCATGTTGATACATCTGAAACATCTGGACGTGACCTAAAGAAAATGCTAATCTTCAAAAACACCAAAGTGTGAAAAGAGGATCATCCAGGTGATCACATTTAAGTGATCATATCTTCAGTGATCTTATTTAAATGATCACATCTTCAGTGATCTCATTTAAGTGATCACATCTTCCGTGATCTCATTTTAGTGAACACATCTTCAGTGATCTCATTTAAGTGATCACATCTTCAGTGATCTCATTTAAGTGATCACATCTTCAGTGATCTTATTTAAATGATCATATCTCCAGTGATCTTATTTTAGTGATAACATCTTCAGTGATCTCATTTAAGTGATCACATCTTCAGTGATCTCATTTAAGTGATCATATCTTCAGTGATCTTATTTAAATGATCATATCTCCAGTGATCTCATTTTAGTGAACACATCTTCGGTGATCTCATTTAAATGATCATATCTTCCGTGATCTCGTTTTAGTGATCACATCTTCAGGGATCTCATTTAAGTGATCACATCATCATTTAAGTGATCATATCAATGTGTGTCCTTGGAGGGGAAAGTCCAGGAGCACAGAGGAACACAGCCTCTGAACTCAGATCAGCTCTGTGCTGTGGTGGATGACCAACAGGAACATGGTCTCCCCACAGATGGGGAGGAAGCCACGAAACAGGAAGCAGACGACAACATGGGGAGCGGGGGGGGGGGGGGGGGGTATTTGGGGGTTGGGAGTGGGTCTGTAAGTTTGTTAATTAGAATTTCAAGTCAGACAAAATCAAGATGACAGCGATGTGCTTGTCAGATCAGATCATGGCTCGGCGGAGCGGCAAAGTAATCCAGCCCAGAGCGGCACACAGCTCAAACAACAGCTCTCTGTGTGTGTGTGTGTGTGTGTGTGTGTGTGTGTGTGTGTGTGTGTGTGTGTGTGTGTGTGTGTGTGTGAGAGAGAGAGTTTGTGTCTGTGTGTGTGTGAGTGACTGCAGCTTTCAAGCTCTTCATCTCCTCTGAACCTCATGGCCAGCCTCTCTGCCACTGTCCACCCAACGATGTCACTGGACAGAAAGGAACTGGAAAGGTTCTGGAGGCCGGCAGAGAAGTGAGTGTGTGGAGGCGGGGCAGGGGGCGGGGAAACAAGCAAGGGGCTGGAAAATAAGGCAGGGGGCGGGGGGAGACTAGGCAAGGAGCAGGGAGGCAGGGAAACAGGGCAGGAGGCAAGGAGGCAGGGCAGGGGGCGGGGCAGGGTTGGAGGGTGAGGGTGTCTGGGTTGATCTGGGGTGACGGTGCTACGATGGCCGCGAGCTGCCCAAGCATCTTTAGATGAGGCAGTGGAAGATGTGACCATTAACAGACTGGAGAGGGAGGAGAGAGGGCAGGGGTGATGACAGTGTGTCTAAGAGAGAGGGAGAGAGAGAGGGGAGGGGAGATGGAGATGGGGAGAGGATAGTAAGGGCAGGGATGACAACAGTGTGTGTCTCTGAGGCCTTGGGTTGCTTGGGCTTACAGCAAAGCAGGGGGTGGGAGAGAGAGAAAGAGGGAGAGGGGGAGAGCAGGAGAGAGAACGAGAGAGTGAGGGAGGGAAAGACAGGATGTCTGGGCAGCAGACCAGGTCAGACAGTGGGTTGCTGTAGCCAGACGGCTCAGGCTTCAGACGGGGAGAGCCAGCCAGTGTCCTACCCAAGAGCCTCGTGTTTAGGAGCTGAGCCAATCAGAGCAGAAAATGGCTAAACTGTCAGAGATATTTTACCCAAAGTTTTAAAACTAGAACAGAGGTCATTTCTGCGGCAGGTCACAAAAAAGAAAGAAAAAATTCTACACAAGTGAGTGCAGAGTGTTTAGAGAGGAGAGGGTCAGACTCCTTAAGGGGGTTGAAATGAGCACAGAGAGGACGTGGAGACTCTGAGCTCACCCCCACCCCCCACCCTGCCCGTGCTGGGGAGGGGAAGATATGCAGGAACGTTCAGATCGCCAGCGTTCAGATCGCCAGCGTTCAGTCCCCCAGTGCAACGCTGCCAACCAGTTCACAGGTTTCATCTGATCCATTACGCTCCCGGGCTTGGACCGCATTCAGGAGCCGCTGGTGCCTTCACACTTACAGAGAGATAGAGAGAGAGATAGTGAGAGAGAGAGATAGAGAGAGAGAGAGAGAGAGCGTGTTCTGGAGAGATGCTGGCATCACCTGTGATGAGCACTGCCACTTTTGTCTCCTGGTTGCACCTGATCTGAATTCCAACACTTGCATTCGCACCCACCCCAATCCCATTTTTATTTCAGGTTTACTCCTCAGTTGCTTTGTTTTTTTTCTCTTGCAATTTTAGCAACAGAGGATGGCGGCATTTACATTTCTGGCAAAAGGCCAATGAAACACATGCGTGCGTGAGTGTGTGTGTGTGTGTTTGCATATATGAGAGACGTGAAGGAATTAATGCTGTTTAATGTAAGTAGGGCATGTTAAGATGATGAATAAGTTTGGGACAGAGGAAGAGTTGGAGCTTCTGCACCAATGGCCTTAACCCCCCCGAACTCACACTACCAAATACATACCCATACATCATCACAATAGCCCCAGTTCCCCCTCCCCCATGTGCATACTCACACACACACACACACACACACACATGCAAACACACACACGCAAACACACACACACACACAAGTGCACACACACACACACACACACGCACACTCACGCAAACACACACACACAAGTGCACACACACACACACACACACACACACACACACACACACACACACACACACACACACACACACACACACACACACCACATTGGGAGAAGAGGCCTTCTGAATACTTTCAGTTAAAACTTTGCAAGTTTTAGTATATGTAATTCTGTTATAAATGAAAAACAGACAAACCTCTCTAGTTTATTTATTTAATGAGCTGAAGACAGCAGGAAATGTCTTATTTTGTATCAGTACAGTACAGTACAGAATCAGTACAGCATCAGTACTATATAAACATGTATGAATCTACTCTATAAAACAGTTACCATTAAACAAATTGTGCTTTGTCTTCTAATTACTAAAATGTTTTTCAAGGCAACATGGGTCTACAGTGGTCTAAAGGATAAAGCATTTATATCTGAGCTGTTGTCTTGGTGAATACATCACGAGGATGGATGTTTAAATGTACCCTATGCATAGATAGATACCGGGGACACTGTCTTCCACCTGAGCAGCTGCTGAAGAGAGCATGTGTGAAGCTTTCAGTATTTAATTATCAATGGCAAGTGCTTACGCATAATAATCATCCAGCCTTCAAAGGCTGTAGTGTCTTTAGAAGTGCACACTGAGGGCACATGCATTGTGGATGCTCCCTACGCCCTATGGAGTGTGCACCTGTGCCCTACAGTCTTAATGCACCCAAACTACCCTCCTAAGTGCTTTTAACTCGTAGTTCAATACAATATTTTGTTCACATAGTGAAAGGTCCCTCTCACCAGTTCATCCTCTTGTTACATCTGACCATCTATAATCATGAATAAAATGAGCTAAAACATTTTGCTAAGTAATTTATCACTTATAACAATCACTGCATATAATACCACAATGTGTTTGTGCATTTGATTTAACAGTATCGGATTCTGTGCTAAAATATCCTGTGCCATGTTACACTGTATAACTGCGTTTGGCGATGTGACGCTAGCCCTCCAGAGAGCTGCTGACAAGGGTCGTCTGTTTTTCTGTCTGTCTGAGTTTTGGCTGGAAACAGACAGACACAAGGCTTTGTCCTGTCTGCAAGCTGAGACACACGACCCCAGATATCAGCCATGGAGCTCCATACGCTTACAGAGGACACTGATGGAGGACATTATTGCAAGTACAAGAAAAAGAAAATTAATTTTCACTGTACGATACAATTATTGCACCCTCCTGAAAACTCACCTATACAGAAGTCTGTGTGTGTCTGTCTGTGTGTGTGTGTGTGTGTGTGTGTGTGTGTGTGTGTGTGTGTGTGTGTGTGTGTGTGTGTGTGTGTGTATTATTGTTCGCATTGTTCTGTTGAGTCCTCACAAGGCATGTCTACACAAGACAGGTCCAGTCACTCGGAATTCGCCCATACTGCAAAGGAAGACAAGCAAAGTTGAGAGGTCATGGGTGAGAGGTCACAGGTAAAAAAAAAATAGACAGAAAACTACATTCCACACCCACAGAAGCAGAAGGGAAATTAAATGGGGTTACCAAACCCCATGAACACATAAATCCAGCTGCTAGACCCCCCCATCCCTGACAGACATACAGACAAATCCAATTATTTGCGTCTCATGTTGCAAATTTGCTCTAATGGACAGAGTGGGAGAACAAATAAAGACTGTGTGGAGAAACAAAGGGATGTGGTTTCTAATTAACATGAAAGCCGAACGGGAGGACATGTTGGTAAACCCGCCTTTCATCGACGCCATGCCACCGCGCGTGTGCCATCGCCGCGTGTGCTATCGCCGCGTGTGCCATCGCTGCGTGTGCCATCGCCGCGTTCCACTGGGGCGTGTTCTCCCTCCGCAACGACCAGCGAAATGTCAACAAACTCACCATCAGCCCTCCGCAACTCTTCCTGCTCTGCTGTGCGTAGGCGATTTTATTGTTCATTAATCTTTTTTCCCACATCACACAACACCCGTGTGGCTTTATTTGACACGCCTCGGCTCAAGATCATGTGTGGGGACAATAATGAGAGTAATCAGGAGGTGTAAGGAGCGTGCTCAGAGAGCCGGAGCGTGGCCCGACGTGAGCGGCTCACGGATTACCATTACTCAGTCAGCCCCGACCCTCGCCACGCCCCTCGCCACGCCCCTCACATCCATGCATGCCGGAGATTAACATGATCACAATCATATGATCACAATCATATAGGGTGCTGCATGCTTCTATGCACCGGTTCAAAATGTCCTCAGAAGGAAAATAATGTTCTTGTTTACAGTTATGCATGAAATAAAAACACTCTGTCATCACCTCATCAACTGAAAAAATAACTTTTTGGGGAACAAACTGTCTTCCATTCCAGCCTTAAGCCAGTTGCATTTTTAAAAAGTTCTACAGTACATTCAACAATTAATGAGGAGGCATATGGCCAGCCGTGCAGACACCTGACTCGTGGGACAGCCCTCCAAGTCCTCCGTCCAATAAGAACAGGTCCACAGGTGGCACATGGCACAACTGGGACTAATATGATTCTCAGCTGTAGGGCACTGTCAATATGAAATTTATTAAAAAAGTATCTGGCATACTTGAATCTCTGGGAAGGGGCCCAATTATCACAGCTTTGAATTTTGACAAATTAATGAAACAGACGTGCGAATAAAATGGCCTCACGGTTAAAGGCTTCCACCTGTTCCCTGAAAGCGCTTCCAGCAGATCTTTCTCAAATATGTTTTTGACAGCATGCTACGTGACTGACAGCGTGCTTCTTTACAAACAGGTGCTTTTGAGGATTTGCTTAAATGCATGGCTCTCCCACCTCTCCTCGGGGAAGGAAGTGGAGTCATTTCTGGATGGATCCTGGTTCTTGTTTCAGAGCAAGAAGTTAGAAAAAGTATTGGCAGTTCAATTATGTAAATAGATTAAAGATGGACCATGTTTTGACAAAACATGTAAAATGTTACAGTGATGGTGAAGTACTCTTCTCTGTGCAGTATTTTGTGTACATATATTTAAGTCATTTGGTGGAGCTGTACGGCGCCGTTCAGCACTGAAGCTGGGGTTCAGACTGATGGTGCTTCTGAAGAAGCCTGCCCTCTACGGCTCCATCCGCATCACTATGGCTCCACCCGCGTCACTACGGCTCCACCCGCGTTGCTACGGCTCCACCCGCGTCGCTACAGCTCCACCCGCGTCACTACGGCTCCACCTGCATCGCTACGGCTCCACCCGCATCGCTACAGCTCCACCCGCGTCACTACGGCTCCACCCGCGTCGCTATGGCTCCACCCGCGTCACTACGGCTCCACCCGCGTCACTACGGCTCCACCCGCGTCGCTACGGATCCACCCGCGTCACTACGGCTCCACCCGCGTCACTACGGCTCCACCCGCGTCACTACGGCTCCACCCGTGTCACACATCCATTCACAGGGTTCCATTCTGACACGTCACACCTGTCCGTGTTCTCAGTCGGAACCAGAGCTCTGGAGAGTCCATCACATGCATATTCAAACAGCTCTTGAAAGCTTCTAATGTGTCAGATGCATGTGGATCTCTTTATGCAGCTAAACGTTGAGCCTATGAATCAGTCTGGTCCATCTGATATGTGTTTGCACGGGTTTTCAGCTCCTGAGCTTCAAAGTAAAAGATCAGTTCCAGAAAGACAATGCTGAAGGCCTGAGAACTGTAGACCTGCTGGGCAGGTCTCAGATGCAGTCTGAGAACTGTAGACCTGTGTCTATGTGAGTGAGCGTGTTTCAGAGCATGTGCACATGTGTGTGAGAGCGTGTGTGTGTGAGTGTGTGTGAGTGTGAGTGTGTGTGAGTGTGAGTGTGTGTGAGTGTGTGTGAGTGTGTGTCTGTGAGCATGTGTGTGTGAGTGTGTGTGTGTGTGTGTGTGTGTGTGTGTGTGTGTGTGTGTGTGAGAGCGCGTGTGTGTGTGTGTGAGAGCGCGCGTGTGTGTGTGTGTGAGAGCTTGTGTGTGTGTGAGAGCGTGTGTGTGTGAGTGTGTGTGTGTGTGTGTGTGTGAGAGCGTGTGTGTATGTGTGTGTGTGTGAGAGAGCACATGTGTGTGTGTGTGAGAGCGTGTGTGTGTGTGAGTGTGAGCGTGTGTGTGTGTGTGTGAGCGTGTGTGAGTGTGAGTGTGTGTGAGAGCGTGTGTGTGTGTGAGTGTGTGTGAGTGTGTGTGTGAGCGTGTGTGTGTGTGTGAGCGTGTGTGAGTGTGAGTGTGTGTGAGAGCGTGTGTGTGAGTGTGTGTGTGTGAGTGTGTGTGTCACCCTACCTGGATGTCGGTGAGCTCCCTGAGCAGTCTTGTTGCCAGCGGGGGAAAATCAGCCTCACACGGAATCTGAAGATCCTGCGGTGAGACACAGACGTGCTGCAGACGTCACACGACACTTTTCACCCGCTCACCTCAGACAGCCTGACTCCGCTCACCTTTCCCTGGTACAGCACCCTGCTGATGGGGCAGACCACACACGCCGTCCCTGAGCCAAACATCTCCTTCACACGCTCCTCCTCCAGGGCCCGGCACAGGTCTGCCATGGTCAGGCTACGCTCAGCCACCTTAAACTCCCCCTGCCCAGAGGAGGACAGCAGGTAAAGCACATACACACCTCTCACGGACACTCACACACTCGATAAAAGAGCTTAAATGTTGCACTGTGGGTACGGTGTGTTAGTGATGTTAGGGATGCTGCATTAAGAAGTATGTGTATAAATAAAACATGACTTGGTGATGGGTGAATCCCCTCAGCGCCTTCGCAGGTCTGCATGAGCGCGGGACCATGGGTAATTAGGTCAGAGAGATCAGCCAATAGCATTTCATTCCTGCCAACGGTTACAGGAAGCTGCGGTCGTACCCAATCACGTGCGAGCTCCAGTATGCTCAGACGAGTGACACCTGGCAGAATGATCCCATCCAGAGGAGGTGTTGCAAGCTCTTCCTCTAATCAAACAAACAAACAAATAAACAAATAATTCAATGTCACACTTGCAAACTGTGCTGTAATGATCTAGTGGGGTGCTATTTTAAAACCATAAGCTCCCTGATTGACAGGCCCGAACTGAGGCAGTCAAGCGCCTGTGATCCGCTGCTTGTGCCATGTTGAATCGTGAGGCCTCCAACAGGCCTTCTGTCTTCCTCTCTAAGCCCTGTGCTTGTTTAAGAGGACCAGAGGACCTCCTGATTCACTTGATCTCATTTCTCTATTTACGTAGGGCGCCATGCCTTTGTTGACCACTAGAGGTCACTGATACACAGCCAAACAAAACATCCTTAGTTTAACGCTTGATGACAGGTCCTTATCTGAGGGTAGATTTAAATTTACATTTTTTCGCACTGTAAGAATTTCCTGCAAGTAGAATCTCACTCCTTTGGTAAAACCTTCCTCATGTCCATCCACTTCCTCCACTCATCTAGTCACGAGACAGACTTCTTGTTTCATAGAATTGATTAGAAATATATAATTCCCAGTAGACATGCACTTCTTACGCTATAACACATATTCAGCCACCTCCAATAAAGTGTACTTGCTTCTTGATACGACCGACTCCGTGTCTTTCCTATTCAGAACTAGCGCCCCCTGGGGCCCCAAAGGAAGAACAACCGGAGAACGTGAGAGTTGACGGGGAAGGGCTGCACAACGAGTACACTCACCTTTAATCAACATTCTTCATACAGCCATACAAATCAGCCCAGTAACAAATAGTAATATGCAGTTGAAAGTCAAGGGCAAACAATACCTCCTTCCTCGTTGATCCAGTGGAGGAAGACGTTCATGGTGCCAACCTCGGTGATCTGCTGGTCATCTCCATACAACCAGAGCACCTGCTGGCAGCCGCGGTCTGCAGCCTCGTACTGGGCGTAGATAGACGGCCCGTAGTTCCTGCAGATGAAGAAGCCGTAAGTTTGTGGCCACTGTGTTGCGGTGTTTGCAGCTCCCCAGAGGGAGTGTGACTCTTTGGCCGGCCTTGACTGTAGAGGTTCTCCATGGTGACTGTAGAGGTTCTCCATGGTGACTGTAGAGGTTCTCCATGGTGACTGTAGAGGTTCTCCATGGTTTCAAATGTTCATGAGTGTTTATCCATTTGGAGGACAGCATGAGAAGATGCATCACAGCTTCTGAGGTACAAAGTGACCACTGAGGTACACACACCCCCTACCAAAAACACACACACACACCCCCTACCAAAAACACACACACACCCCCTACCAAAAACACACCACACACCACCAAAAACACACACACACCCCCTACCAAAAACACACACACACACACCCTACCAAAAACACACACACCACCAAAAACACACACACACACACCCTACCAAAAACACACACACACACCCCCTACCAAAAACACACACACCACCAAAAACACACACACACACACCCCCTACCAAAAACACACACACACACCCCCTACCAAAAACACACACACACCCCCTACCAAAAACACACCACACACCACCAAAAACACACACACACCCCCTACCAAAAACACACACACACACACCCTACCAAAAACACACACACCACCAAAAACACACACACACACACACCCTACCAAAAACACACACACACCACCAAAAACACACACACACACCCCCTACCAAAAACACACACACACCCCCTACCAAAAACACACACACACCACCAAAAACACACACACACCCCCTACCAAAAACACACACACACCCCCTACCAAAAACACACCACACACCACCAAAAACACACACACACACCCTACCAAAAACACACACACACACCCTACCAAAAACACACACACCACCAAAAACACACACACACACACACCACCAAAAACACACACACACCACCAAAAACACACACACACCCCCTACCAAAAACACAGACACACCACCAAAAACACACACACACCACCAAAAACACACACACACCACCAAAAACACACACACCACCAAAAACACACACACACACACCCCCTACCAAAAACACACACACACACCCCCTACCAAAAACACACACACACCCCCTACCAAAAACACACCACACACCACCAAAAACACACACACACCCCCTACCAAAAACACACACACACACACCCTACCAAAAACACACACACCACCAAAAACACACACACACACACACCCTACCAAAAACACACACACACCACCAAAAACACACACACACACCCCCTACCAAAAACACACACACACCCCCTACCAAAAACACACACACACCACCAAAAACACACACACACCCCCTACCAAAAACACACACACACCCCCTACCAAAAACACACCACACACCACCAAAAACACACACACACACCCTACCAAAAACACACACACACACCCTACCAAAAACACACACACCACCAAAAACACACACACACACACCACCAAAAACACACACACACCACCAAAAACACACACACACCCCCTACCAAAAACACACACACCACCAAAAACACAGACACACCACCAAAAACACACACACACCACCAAAAACACACACACACCACCAAAAACACACACACACCCCCTACCAAAAACACACACACCACCAAAAACACAGACACACCACCAAAAACACACACACACCACCAAAAACACACACACACCACCAAAAACACACACACCCCCTACCAAAAACACACACACCATCAAAAACACACACACACCCCCTACCAAAAACACACACACCATCAAAAACACACACACACCCCCTACCAAAAACACACACACACCCCCTACCAAAAACACACACACACCACCAAAAACACACACACACCCCCTACCAAAAACACACACACCACCAAAAACACACACACACCACCAAAAACACACACACACCCCCTACCAAAAACACACACACCACCAAAAACACACACACACCCCCTACCAAAAACACACACACACCCCCTACCAAAAACACACACACACACCCCCTACCAAAAACACACACACACCACCAAAAACACACACACACCCCCTACCAAAAACACACACACACACCCCCTACCAAAAACACACACACCACCAAAAACACACACACACACCCCCTACCAAAAACACACACACACACACCCTACCAAAAACACACACAGCACCAAAAACACACACACACACCCTACCAAAAACACACACACACCCCCTACCAAAAACACACACACACCACCAAAAACACACACACACCCCCTACCAAAAACACACACACCACCAAAAACACACACACACCACCAACAACACTCAAAGGTAGTTTAGTCATTTAAACTCAGGAGTAAATCAACCATTGAGTCACACCAGCAGAGAAACTGTCTGTAATCAAAAGTTTTAACGTGGGAGCTGAAACCCTGGATTAAACCGACAACAGAGGGACTCCAACAGAAGAAAGTGCTTATCCTCTATACATAATACAATCATGTTTTGCACTTCTAGACTACCCCTTGCTGGGGGAAGAAGATGGCTATCCACCTCACAACAGAACGAGACCATCATCAATATGGTCAGAGCAAACAATAGCATACGTTTCTAACAACTACAACAGCACATCATTACTGACATCACCACCCAACATCCATTCAGTGAGACTCTCCGTACCGGACCAGTGACAGTGTGAAACAAATTTCATACTGTCCTCCAATGCTGTAATGAACATCATAGGACGCTGTGCCATTGTCAGAGTCCCTGGCAGTATGGCAGCAACATCACAATGTGTGCAGCCATTTTACAGAACAGTGGTGTTCACCATGATGCCTCTCTTGGTCCCTACAACACTGTCCACATCACCACCTTCCTCAACACAGAGCACACCATACTCATTCTCCATCACTAGGGGGATGGACCAGAACAGTCTGGGTTTGTTGCCTGGGACAACACAAGTTTCCACCGGGCTGCTCAAGTACCAAACTGGTTCACTGAACACACGTGATTTGTTGTGATCCATCCCTCCAGAGATCACTTCCCACTGCCTGGCCAGAGAGGACATCGGCTGTGATGCTGACGAGCTCTTGTAGCCAGACCCAAATAAACCCATATTTTATATGGCAAAGATTACAAGCCTTTCTGGTGGCTTTTGTTATGTGTTACAGTATATACAGCATGTGTTACAGTATATACAGCATGTGTTTCTGTACTGTTCATACAAAAAAGAAAATAAACATTCCCCTTGTAACTGTGTTTTACTTTATGGAGTATATGTCCTGAATGTATAAGTGACCTGTATGTTTGTGAATATAAATGTATATGTGAGTACTATGATAGACCTTCACAGCAGTTGAAGTACATGTTGAACACTCAAACACATGGTAGTAGTGTTTCCCATTTGTCACATCAGTGTGTAGTTGTCATATGGGAAAGGCTGTTCATCTGATATTTGGTTGTAGAGTTTGAATGTAAAAATAATATTTTGTATTTTTTGGATGAAGCATTTGCTTTTTCCAAAAGTGTGAGATGTTTTGTGTGTTGCGTGTATGGCTTTGGCTGCTGTGTGTTAAGTTTTAACAAAAGGAGACACAGTTTCAGTAACCTGGTCTTAGCGACTCCAGAAAACCGTAGCATGTCTAATCACACAGCTGTGACCGTCCCAGTGGCGCCACCATCAGGATCTATTGTGGAGTACACGATCACCCTCCATCCCTATTAGCATCCAGGAAGTCTGGTAAGCACGCTGTTAGGAACATGTCTGGACTCCTGAGCCTTTCACAATGCATAAAACATAGCTCCCTTTCCTGTCTAGTGTAGTAACTCGTACATAACAGATGAATTTGTCCTTGAGACTGTATTTGTCAGTCATAAACAGAAACTGTACACTCATTAACCTATAAGCCTTTTGAATGTTTTGTGCACTGAAGGTGTTCGGACAAGTTAGTGTAATGCTTGATGTCTTTTTGTCTTAAAAAGAAGCACTACAGCGCCTGACTACAGTAATGATGCTACAATAATTACTGTCAATGTTACACCTAACGCCAGCATGCTCATGTAAATCATGTTGACATTTTACCATTTAATATTTTGCTTCATTCCTTAGCCAAGAAAGAGATTATAGATGGCTTACAGATTAAGCACTCTGTCAGTAAATTGTATACACTCATTTACTGGTCTCATCCCTACAGACAAATTTAGGTTTCAACATCGCAGGGAAGAATGACATCATGTTTGGCAGCTTGGTAACAACTTGCTGAAGCAGAACTGTCAGGAGGTAAATCCACCTTACAAGTTCAATCGTGTTCAGTCATGATGCAGACACACGCAGGGGTCAGGGGTCACAGCATGAGACTGCATTTACCCAGAAAGGGGCCTGGTCTTAAGTCTCCTACTGGAGATCTCCCCTACACCACTACTGTTCCATGCACGACCCCCACCACACACACACACACACACACACACACACACACACACATTACCATACATGCACTAATTCACTTCCAGGTGCCATAAGTGAAGCCACGCCCCTCTTCTCTTACCCCCCTATTTTGCAGTCTCCTGTCCCTCCTCTCCAGGCCCTGATGTATTTGGTGTCGGCCCACAGAGACACGGGCTTGGCCCCAGTGCTGAAGTACGCGCCAACAGGACTCAAGATCACAAACAGCAATGCAGAAGAAGGCTTCTTCACACCGAGAGACACCTGCAAACACACACACCGATTATGAACCCTGCGGAATTATCTGGTTTTCTTCCTTAAAGGATCCTAAAATTTAATCTGATCTTCAACTAAGCTACAATAATTATTAAAGTTTTTTTTTTTTATCATTAAATCAGTGTAACCTCCTTTACTGGCAGTCAGTTCAACCAAATGATTTTCGTAGTTATTAATCTGCCCTGTGGAAAATTCAGAAGTCATACTGGAAGGTCTCTGTGTGTTAAACATCAATGTTTCTGTTCATGTGTTTTTCCAAAACAACAGGCTTCAACTGGCTGCTTCACACCACCGCCTCTCAGAAGCCCCAAGGGCAGAATGTCTGCTGGCCCTGTGCATTACTGTCACCCTAGGGTTGGGGTTAAGGTTAGGGTTAGAACTCTCAGAAGGCCAGAGGGTCAGTAGTCTAGTCTGCGAAGCGTCGTCCCCCCCCCCCACCATAATTCCAGCATTCACCCGGAACATTCCGATAACACTCCCACATTCCGAACCCGGAAAGCACAATAATGTTATGGGCATGTTTGAGAGTACGGACCATCTCCCATAATCCTACTGGAAATCCTGAATAAAATTTTATCCAGTTTAATAATCTTTGCTGAACTCTCTATTGACTGTGACACATCACACTACAACACTACTGCAACCATAGTAACTAAAATTGCTTGTATTTTGTTTACATGTACAGTGTTGGGCAGACACAGTGTATCCAGAGCGATGTGCGTGTTTCTCTGCTGGACGGTACCTAAACACCTGACTCCACACCTGCTCAGTTCCCCAGGGTCACCTTATTTTACCATGAATGTCTGGGCCTTAACTGAATGAGCTTAACTGTTAAAACCATTTGTTGTGTGTGTTGCTTATTAACTATCATTGTGGTTCTCATAAAATGTATTTAATATATGTGGTACTGCAATGCATGACACATATAACACAACATAATATAATATAATATAATATAATAAATGTGCATATCCACATATATATAATAACAACTGGAACTGATCTGAAAACATACAAACTCTTAGTGGCTTAGTCAGAATAAAGCCATACAGGTACATATTTGTTTTCACAACAAAATAAAATACACACCCATATGTCAGTTACCTTCATTCACAGATCAGCGTGATCAGGACATTAGTGAGGGTTAAGATGTAATGTCCTGGGTGATGCACTGGGCATGCACGTGTTTTCTGATCCTCTACCATCATTCTTACTACACTTCTCACAGATCTTATTTATATTTAGTGCAAATTTATTATACTTATTTATTTGTGTGTTGATTGTAAAACATCTTTGGGTACTGAGAAAGGTGATATATGAGTGTAACCTCATATCATATCATATATCATATCATACACCATTATATGTTATTATGTCAACACGCTTGAATGATCTATAGACATGTAGACAAGTGTGGAGTCCAAATACGGTTCCAGAAATAATTCTGACCCCTGAGATTCCGGAGCGAGGGCAGTTTGTGTGGAGCAGGTATAACCCAGAGTCTGTCAGAAGGGGCCACGCTCACCTCAGTACCCATGAAGGTAGGGCGGATATAGAGACTCCCAGAGGTGGAGCGAGGAACCCACTCCTGATCCACCTCCACCAGCTTCCGGATACATTCCAGTAACTCTGCACCATCAAAACTCTGCATAACAGACCATCAAGGACAAGAGGAACGTATTCTTTCATATTTCATGTCTACACATCACAGTACTCCATGCAAATGCTTTACTTTATTGCGGGTAGCAAAGGGTAGCAAAGTGTCATACAGGATTTTATAGTATCTTGCAGTGTCATGTAGTGTCATGTAGTGTCCTGCAGCGTATGCAGTAGGATGCGACTGAGAGTGTCACTCACGGGCAGGCAGAGTCTGTGTGCTGACTTCACCATGCGTCTCATGTTCAGGGTGGGTCTGAACAGACGCACTCTGTCGTCCTGGCCACGGTAGGCCTTCAGACCTTCAAACAGCTGACAGCCAGAAAGGTCACCGTCACGTACAAACACGTACGCCAGCAGGGGTCAAATTAAGGTCAAGGGTTACATAGTAAGTTTTTCACAAGTCCATCTGTTGCAAATAAATTGCTTTTCACAATATTTACACATATGAAGGTTGACAATCTAGTACATATTCTTTAATTCTAATGGTAAACGCAGGTGAACGGGTGTGGTGTAGCAGCACAGACCTGCACAGCGTAGTGCAGGGCGGAGCAAGCGGGGTGGAGGCTGAGGTTCCCAAAGGGCTGGATGCGTGGGCTCTCCCAGCCTCCACCACTGCTCCACCCAACCACCAACATGTGGTCAGTGAACACCGTCCCAAACTGCACGCCCTCCAACTCCGGGCAGGACTTCCGGCTGTCGCTCAGCTGGATCGCCAAGTCTGCGGCCTGTCGGCACGCGGGAGAAGAACACGCAAAATGACTCAGAACAGCAACAGTGCACAAGTACTCAAATATACTCATCAGTGCGAGAGTACTCAATCCACAGACAAGAACTACACTTTGGAGGATAAAGGTATTCAAAGAATTGTTAAAGCAAAATGGTTTTGTCATTTCATAATACATCAACAAATTCCATTCCTAAGAAAGTAGTACAGTACAGTAACTGAAGGACATTTAATTAGTCAACTTTCCACCACTGAGTAACATAAAACGTTGTGAGACACTCGGTTAACCATGGTGGAAAAACACATTCTGGAGGATTGCAGGTTCACGCTCACCTCTCACTTCACATCATTCCTAGATTATACAGCCTACTGCAAATCTATAATCCCAGATTTGCAGTCACTAAGAGATTATACAGCCTATTGCAAATCTATAATCCCAGATCACTGAGGGCAGGTGAAGCAATGACATTTTTATAGCAATGCAACAAATTACAGTGGTTGTTTACACAGCTTATGGTTATTTGCCAGATCTGAAACTACATCTGTTGCATATGAAACAGATGAATATTTTCTGGTGTTATCCTGCACACACATTGTCGTCAAGGTTACATGCTTTCTGTCATCGCTCTAGGCTGTGTCCATATTCTCCCAGCACTCTAAGTACACAAAACTGATTTGCAGTGTATCACCTGAGGCTCGGCCTGTTCCACTAACATCACACACTCCCTCATGCTGACAGAACTGCGAATCACTCTGTCCAATCAGAATGATCTTAATTGTCTTTTGTCATTGTTTATCAGGAATGATTCAATATGGATAGAATGAGGAAATACAGAACATAATATCTACATCTAGGAGAAGTTTCCAGGTGAATGACTGCAATGTACTGTGTTAAGAATTAAGTGCACAAGGTTTCAAGAGAAACAGAACATTTGTATAGAGGGAAAACAATCAGCTGTAGGTGTTTATGTATGTTTTAAACACAAAGTAAACATTTGCAGCAGGCCGGACCAGTACATAGTACACGCTCTTTGGGGCCGTGAAGGTGATTCCACTGCTGACTGTATAGAGAACAGAACACCTACAGGAGGCCACAGGGGCACAACAGGCACGTCTGTCTGCCCAAATGAACACTCTGTAGTGTGTGTGAAGGTCTGGTATTATTTATTTACATAGAAGTTAGTCATTATCAATTGCTAAATCCCATTCTAAATATTTTCCCTTCTAGTTAATTTCACAACGTTTATCAGAAGAGAGTACGTAAAAGGCTGGGTTGATGACCTCGAACCCTGTAGCTGCTTGAACTTTGGCTCCCCCTACAGGTGACCTGAAGCACTGCCACAACTAGCACAGCCCTCTGCAGTAGGACTCCAGCACACAACAGGCATCAGAATGGCTGATGTTTAAAGAGCTTTGCTGTAGCTGCAATCTTTCTGCACGTTGTTCAGAAGCATGCGGTGAAGATGCTAGAGGTGCTCAGCGTTCCCCGAACACTAACACTGCTGGTGTTAGATTCACAGTGTTTCACATTTTTGACAGGACACTTACATATAAACATATTCCATTTTTACCTTGTAACTTTATCCATGTTTATAGAAGATTTTACATTTTCATATTTACATTTATATCTATATGTACAGTATACCTTGCAGAGCTGTATATCGAACTGTGTAGAAGCATTCACAGCCAAGAAAGAAAGAGAGGGAGTGTGTGTGTGTGTGTGTGAGAGAGAGAGAGAGAGAGAGAGGGAGAGAGAGGAAGAGGGAGAGGGGGAGAGAGAGGGAGAGAGGGAGAGAGGGGGAGAGAGAGGGAGAAAGAGGGAGAAAGATGGAGGAGAGGGGAGAGAGAGGAAGAGGGAGAGAGGGAGAGAGAGGGAGGAAGAGGGAGAGAGGTAGAGACGGAGAGAGAGGGGGAGAGATCAGAAGCTTGATTGACAAGGCTTATGGACATCTGAGAAACTGCTGTTCCTTTTCACACAGCAGGAGACATTCACCTGGTGAGAACCAGTCCTTCTGCTACTGGGTGGGGAGGCGTAGGGATTACATTTGATCTACAGAGGCCAAAACTCTAACCTAGAGCCCACAGTCTGGCAGCTTTAAGAACGCCTGTGAAGGGTGACGTGTGAGAGCTGTCATTGTGCCTGTCTGTGAGGGTGCGTTTAGTGCTGTGAGGAACTCATACCAGGGCCAAAACAAAGCCACACAGAGCCTCTATTGTGGGTTGACTGAAGACAATGATTGACATCAGTTTGGTGCAACAGTGAATCGGCAAAATGCTTCCGCCAGACTCCTCACTAAAGGCAAGTGCTGAATCACATGTAGTTGCATGACAACAGCTTCAGTAACCTGATGTGATGTTAACTAGAGCATAATGACTAATGGAATACCTTAATAGGATGTGCGGTTTAAACACAATGTTTGCACACCTGCCGAACATTATTGTAGTGTGTGTGAAACATCAATATTACCTTAAAACTTGGAACCCTCTTAGCCAAATCATTACTCGCAAGGTCTTTGATGTGGTCCTGAAAAGAAAGAAAGTAACTCATCTTCATAAAGAGTACAGATAAAAAAATACATAAATAAATACATATACAGTATATAAATGTATTATATATAAATATATAATTAAATAATACATAATAAATACCTATAAACTACAAACAACCATTATGTTTTTGGCTGAATATCAAAATATTATAATAATCACAAAAAACAAACAAACAAAAAACCCCTGAGACTTGGGTATTTTAATCAAATAAGTATGTAATATTTCATTTGGAAATATGGGCCTTTGCGACACATATTCTGTGAACAGCTCTATTTAACATTGATTCAGCTTACACAATTGCTGCTGATGACGTTAACATGTAGTGTAAGGTTAGACTAAGGTTACCACATACCACATAGTAAAGTGGCTTAAATGATGGCTTTTATATATTATATACATATAATACATATACATATATATATATAGGGTTTCCCCCTAACTTTAGCCTAACCATATATGTATAAGGTGAGGAGATATATATAGTGTATAGTGTATGTATAAGTAATGTATGCATGTAGTGCCCATTATGTATCAAATGAAAGGAATCACACACTCCAAAAGAATGTACAGCCTTTTGGCATTAAGGGTACGACAGCTTTGCCCTAATCTCCGACTGTAGCTAAGCACATGACCGCAGCCTCTCCTACTGAGACGGACAGTGCGTGGGTCAGCCCTCGTTAGGAGGCGTCCTGCCTTTGATGCTCTAATAAGAAGGAGAATCGCGGTTACCTGGCGGCTCGGCGCGCTCGCTGATGATGCGCCACCCGGGACGTTCGCCATGATGAAAATGGGACAGCGCGCAATGTGGGCACCAGCTAAAACTGCTTAGAGATTAAACATCAACCCAACATTCATCATTCAGAACCCAGCGCACATGCGTACGCACAGAAACACACACGCAGCGCGGATCACACTGCTCACTACTCCCGCGGGTTTGAACGCGTCAGTTATTTACACGTAGCCTTACATACCAGCACACTCAAACGGATCAGAAGGGTTCTTACAGTCCACGATATCCTACCTGCGATTAAAATCTTATGGACCACATATGCATAAACACATTTACACGAGCCAAAATACCTTTTAAGGCATATGTAGCGGAGTCACAGTCTTCGTCATTTGACGCGTGGCACGTCCAGAATAGTAACGGCGCTCCGCCTCGCCTGCACTAAACTGCTACCAGATGATGGTACATGACGCAATCCCGACGCAAGGCAGCAAACCGCATCATACTTTCACGATGTTCATAGGCAAGAGTTTGAACATAAACGTGTTTTCTGTCCTATATACCCCAGACTGGTGGACTCTTACACACGTTTGTACAGGGTGAATGGCCTTTGCAGCTCAACTTCAGCCCACAGCTGACGTGGGTGTTCTGTGGAGATCACACAACTGTTTTCTCATGAGTGTGCATCACAAAACCTTTTGACAAGTCAGAACGATATTTTGGGGAAAAGCAACAGAACTAACTTAAAGATATTCATCTTTTTTCTGAGTCAAAGTACATTTAGTACATTTCCGCGTTAGTGTCGTCACAACATCAGATCAAGATATGTGCAGTTATGATTTGACTTCCATCTTCGTTTCAGAAAACTAAAACGATTAATCTTTCAGCTATCCACTATCTATCTTTTACTTTACATTTTACACTAAAATACAGTAATACAGATCGCCAATAAATATTAAAACAACTTGTCATATAGTTTGAATGTTCTAGTGGTTCGTAATACTAATGATGGTACATTAGTTTAAGCGGTCTTGTGGGTGCAGTTCCATTAACAACCACACGAGGGCCACACGCACATGCGTTTTGCTACACATGTGACACGTGTGACTTTTGGGCCTATTTAGGACACCGAGATTAAACGATCTGCTTCTTTTAAACTTTGTAAAGTGCGTCTGAGGTATTTACGTCTTTGGCACTCAGTTGTCACGCTGATAATAAAGACAAGTGTGCAGGAGCTCAAAAGTACAAAAGACGTCGCATATGTGAGTGCTACAGCGTTTGGTTTTACTGTGATTTGACGTTTAGTACTAAGGCCTGGTTTAAAATTGTGAGATAGCTTTTTTGAGACAATCGAGAAAGCTCAAGAGTTTTTATTATATATAAAAAACACACAAAAGCAGCTTATGATCAAAACAACCACAAGTCGGTTAATTCGGATGTTGAACTGAAGTTCTGTGTAGTGCCGAGATGAATGTGGCGGGTGAGATTATGACTGCCTTTATTAAAGAAAAACAACAACTTTTGCGTGCATATGTTTTAATATTAAGTTTCTCGCTCCGTTCCTGCCGTGGCGTCTCCAGCATGGACGCCGGCGCGACCCCGAGGAGACACAACCCGGTAGACAGCATCTGTCGCAAGCTGCAGACCATCCGGCGGCGCGACCAGGAGGCCGACTCGCCCTTCCCCATCCCCAAGCTGCAGTCCAGCGGCTACGACAGCCCTCGCACCGGCCTGCGCCACAACCTGGAGGCCGTGCTGCGGAAGCGCGGTGTTCGGCCCGACGAGTGTGAACGAGCGGCAGTGACGCAGAGCCCCGCCGGCTGTCCCGCCCCCCGCACCAGCTGCGACACGCCCACCCCGAGCACGCCCGCCACGCCTGTCAACGCCACCTACAGCGTCACCAGCTCCCTGAGGGAGAGGAGCGGGGCCGTGCCCCTCTACACTCGCCCCTGGCAACGGAGCTGCTCCACTCCCGCTGCCCAGAGCGCGGGCGACCACTGCAGGTTCACCCCAGGCTGCCCCACACCCGCGGAGGGCGAGCGAGGGAGGGGCAGTGCCCCGACACCCACCCTGCTCTCCTACAATCTCAACTTTGGTTCCTCTGACAACTCCACCTTCCTGGACACTGAACTGACATGTCCAACCCTGGTGGTCAAGAGACTCTCAATGGGAGATGGTAAACAAACAGCTACCATGTAGGACTTGACCTTCAGGCACTTTGAGCAGCAATTATTTAATATATGCAACATGGCTTGCCATGATTAATCGCTAGTTCTGGGTAAAGGGGGTGTGTGTGTGTGTGTGTGTGTGTGTGTGTGTGTGTGTGTGTGTGTGTGTGTGTGTGTTTCTCTCTCTCTCGTCTTGTACTTGATGATTTTGTTGGACTTGGTCTCCCCTTAGGTGTTTTGTGTCCAGCTGAGTCCGGGAGAGACGGCATGGCTGAGGTGAGCCTCATCTGTGAGGAGGATCTACTGGACACCATCTTCCAGGCCTGCGACACACAGTGCAGGGGTAAACGCACCCGACCACCACACCCACCATCGTTTACACCCACGTTGTGTGTGCGGACGGTACACGGCTCCCCGCTCGGCCCACATGTGGCCATGTGGCTCCACACTCTGTGGCTCGTTAATGTTCCTAACGCATAATTGAGACTAGTAGGAGCCAGTCACCATTTTACAAGTCGTTAGCATGTGTGTGATGTAGCACTGGGCCCAGGGCAGGTGTTGGAGGTATGTGATACCATTTGTCTGCTTGACCTTTGAGGGTTCCAGGTCATGTGGCCTCTGGTCAGACTCCTGCCCCCTGTTGATACAGCAACAGTAACTATAGTAACTGGGCCTGTCGTCCACAGGTAAGGTCTACGTTTCGCACATTGTGGATTACTTGAGGCACACAACCAGTCGTAGCTCGGAGGACAGTGGTCTGGAGGAGCTGTGTAACATGCTGGATCCTGAACACAAAGACATCTCCATCGACCTGCACACCTACCACGCCATCATGAGGGAGTGGATCGAGGACTGCCGTAACCATGGGTACGGAGGCTCGCTGTCCAGTTCCACGCCAGCATCCCAATTCCAGGCTGTGACCAGCAGTGATGTCCTACTGTTGGGCTGTGTGGTTTGATGAACTAAAGATATTGTGATTGTGACAGACTCCCAGGCCATAGACCATGACTAGTGCCCTTGAGTAAAGCTCTTAACCCCAACTGGGCATCAGGCTAAGGCTGTGTGTACCACGGTCCCCTTAGTGTTCACTAGTGTGTGTACCACGGTCCCCTTAGTGTTCACTAGTGTGTGTACCACGGTCCCCTTAGTGTTCACTAGTGTGTGTACCACGGTCCCCTTAGTGTTCACTAGTGTGTGTACCACGGCCCCCTTAGTGTTCACTAGTGTGTGTGTGTTTATTGCATAGTGACCAGTTTTCCTCCAGAAATCTTATTGTGCTGACAAGCTAAACCAGTTTAATAGGCCCCACACTGGAGAAAGCTCGATGTAGTCAAATCTGTGCAGGATTCGTCTAACTCGTACATGTATGTGCTTCAGGACCAGCAGTAAAGAGGATCAGACCCAGGAATCCGTCCGACCAGCAGACAACCTAACAGGTAATGATGCGGAGATGTCCCGTGAGGACGTGGTCACGCAGTGTGTCTGCGTGGAGTTGTGGTTTGCTACGGCTGGTTTGTCTTTTCTTTTATACTCTCTGTAGCAAAGAGATCCGTTCTGTTCAACATGACCTCGGGCAGCCTGGAAGCTTTTGGGGGTGAGGTGACCCGAGCTGACCTGTAAGTATGTCTACAGGCACGTGCCGCTGTGGGCAAGCAGGCTGCTGACTGCATGTCTGTGCTTGGTTTCCCCGTGTGTGTGTTTGGGCATGTGCGCGTGTCTCGCTGTGCAGGGAGACGTCCGAGTTGGTGTTCTGCGTGGCTGACTTGCAGTTTAACAACCAGAAGCTTCAGCAGGAGGTTGGGAAGCTGAAACAGGCCGTGGAAGCCGTGGAGGAGACCAACCAGAAGCTCCTGGAGGAGAACGAGGCGCTGAAGGCGCAGGCCAGAGTGTACACTTCCTGTTCTCCTTCCTCTTTCTCTCCTCGCAGCTCTCCGCCTGTCTCACGTGTGCTTCCTCGACGTGACTAGTGTTCCACACATGGTGCTTTTCTGGGGAGACAGTTGTCTTCCATGCTCCTGTCTTCCTGAATGTTTTTTCCTATTCCTCTCCACTCCTGCAGGGGGCAGCAGCTGCTCCAGAAGGAACGGATGCTGAAAGAGGAAGTGGAGGAGATGAAACTGACCTTAAGCTCTTCAGAGGAGAGGAGAGCAAGAGCCTCAGATCAGAGCAAGTACATGGTGAGACTCACGACACACACACACACACACACACACACACACACACACACACACGGTGTGGCCCTAACGGGTAACGTGAAATATATTCACAGTACAAATGAATGGTGGAATTGCTGGTGAGGTGTTCTGAGAATTCACTGCTGTCTTTTCAAAGCGTCCAGTAATGTGCAGAGTTGAAATGATCGACAGATTGAGTTTCGATCATCAAAATCAACTTCGTTCCCCTTGTTTACCCACAGGAGAGGGAGAACCAAGCCCTCTTGGCAAAGATCGCCTCCCTTGAAGAGGAGGTATGTCCCTCCCTCCCCGTCACTCAGACTCCTAATGGCTCCAGCGTGCCGAATAAACGAGTGTGTGGGTAGTTTAATCACTGTGGTGCCTTTCTTGCTTTTTTTTTTGTTCCTGTTCTGTTTCTTCTTCATTTTAATCTTGCATACCCCCCCCCCCCCCCCCAATAACAAGAACGTCAGAGTCTCTGTGGAGCTGGAGGAACTTCAGAAGAAGGTGAAGAAGCTTTGTGACCTGAACACTGACCTGCAGGTGAGCGCTGCTTGCAGCAGACTGTGATTATTATGCCTAGGGTTGCGATGGCTTTAATCCTGCCTGGCCTGTGTTGATGTCTGGTCCGTGTGCACACACCTGTGTGCAGGTGCAGATCCACTCGTATGATTCTGCCATCGCTGAAAAGGATGCAGTGATCCAGGAGGTCAGTATGTCACGCATCATCAAGTGGAGGGGCGGGGTCTGGTGAACAGTGCCTACCACAACGCTGGGTCACTGGGGCTCACGTGTGTGTTCCAATGTTTTCAGAAAACCAGGCAGACGGAAGAGCTGAAGACTGCCATTGAGGAATACTCTTCAGTCACAGAAGTAAGACACACTCTCTCCCCTCTGTGTGTGTGTGTGTGTGTGTGTGTGTGTGTCTCTCTCTCTGGTGAGGGTGGTTCTGAGTTCTGCTGATCTCTTCAGTTGCTGCGAGCGGAGAAGAGTAAACTTGAGAGGCAGATACAGCGGGTGCTGATGCAGCCTGACATCACGCTGTGAGAGCACACATCTCCTTACACACACACACACACATCCTTACACTCCTTCATGCACACACACACATCCTTACACTCCTTAATGCGCGCACACACACACACACACAACTCCCACTGTGTCACTCCCTCATACACCCTCAGTGTTTTCCCCTCTGACTTCATGAACTGTACTAGTGTGTCCCACTTCCATCTATGCATCAGAAGTAAAGACAAAACATCTGTCTGTGTGTGTGTGTATCTGTGTGTGTGTGTATCTGTGTGTGTGTGTGTGTGTGTGTGTGTGTGTGTGTGTCTGCACGCAGAGCTGGTGTCTCCCTCTCTGTGGCATACAGACTAAACCAGACCAGTTCAGGATCTCTGCAGAATGAGTTGGCCCAGGCGCAGAACCCCTCTGAGGTGTGTGAGCACAAACACACGTAAGAACATTGCAGGTTGCCCCTGTAGTTTTGAGTGGATCACACCCATTACCCACTCACACCTCCCTGCCCGCTTGCCTTCCACTTGAACAGCTACTACATTAACACAAAAGGTGGACAGATATGACCATGGCAGCTGACACACACACACACACACACACACACAGGTGTATCTGCTGCCATAATTTATATAGGCTCCTCCTCCTGCACTCACAGATCTTCAACATGACGTTTGCCTGTAGCAGGCTTGTTCATTACCTTAATGTTCTTTAGCTTGTCCTTGCACATGGTTCTACAATATTAAGTCATCAGTAACTGTGTGTGTGTGTGTGTGTGTGTGTGTGTGTGTGTGTTGTAGGGCGTGGAGTGGTCATCTTCCTCCGTCTGTTTGGCCTCTCCTTTGGATGAGACGCTGGATCGTGAGGTTCTGCTCCTTCTCCGAGGCCCGGCATCTGAGCAGACGGCTCTGGAGTTCAGGACGCTCATCACCAGCCTGGTAACCCAAACCAGAAACCCCTCACACACTTTCCTCACGTCCAGCCGCTGTTGACGTACTCTACCTCCAACTGACCTACACCACTACACTTCTGTCAGCTCATCTCAAACCGTTGCCTCTTCTGTAGTTTCTTCTGTTAAATGTTTGAAATAAGAATTTTGACTGATTTAGGTCCTTATCTTTGTTTATAGACGCCATTATCAGGATAAACTAAACAGCTGACAGCCGCCCTCAGCGTCAGTCTAGACACTGGCGTGTGTAGTGTAGAATTTGCGCTGTGGTCTTAAACTGTGTGTGTGTGTGTGTGTGTGTGTGTGTGTGTGTGTGTGTGTGTGTGTGTGTGTGTGTGTGTGTGTGTGTGTGTGTGTTTCAGAGGCGAGAGTTCGAAGAGGACAGCCATGCGGTTCTCACAGAACTGCAAGGCCTTCAGAAGTGCCTGGGATCTCATGACGTTGACCTAAAGTTCCAGGTGAAAAGTTCACAGTGCAGTAAATTATCCATCAGATCAGTACAGTCAGTCTGGATTTGTTTGAAAGATTGTCTCCCTGTTTCTCAGAGCCTGACCTACCCGCATGTGTGTGCACACTGATCAAATCAAGCTATGAGATAGGGAGACTTGGAGTGTCAGAACATGTATGTCTGTAGTATACTATACTCTGTATATACCATACTTGATCTGTGCACTATATTGCTGTAGAACACGTACAAAAGCAGAGAGAGTCATCTGTGTTCATTGATGGGTTTGGGTTATCTAGATGGAGGAATAGATGTCGGACACTATGCAAAATTAACACTAACATTAAAAGTGTTAAATCCAGTGTGCGAGTTTCTCCTTCTGTTCACGGTGTGTGTGTATGTGTGGTCCCCTCCGAGTGGGGGTTTAGCCCCATGATATCTCATGATCTGAGTGTATGTGGTGCATGTCAAGGTCAGCTAAAGACCTGCTGGTCGTGCGCTTCTGGCTCTCATGCTCTTGACTGGGCTGAGGGGGGGCGGGGCTTGACCACTGAGCGTGCTCTGTTTGTGCCGGGGCCGGGTGGTTCCGTAGGGGCGTCTGGAGCAGAGGCGGGGCGAGTGGGCGTGCGTCCTGGAGCAGCTGCAGCAGTACACCGACCAGCTGGAGAAGGAGCTGATGAAGGTGACCAGCGAAATACGCCGCTCCCGCACTGACATGCTGCACCTGTCCGTCAGGTAAGTGGGCGGGGCTGAGAGGTGTCGGCAGGGGGGTGGGGGTCATCAGCAAGAAAGTTAAGTAGTGTGAAGTGAGTCTCTTCAAGGTGGTTTTTTTTTTAACGTTAAAGCCTTCTGTTGTCTGTTTTGATCCATGAGGACTGACGCAGGTTTTGCCAGATACGTCTGTGAGCTCCATCCACTAACGTGTGCTTCAGAGAGGCTCCACCTTCACCTCGGGGCCGCTTTTAGTTCTTTCTTTGAGCGCTTTCAGTTTAATCTGACACATGGCGGGTTTCCACGGTTACAGCCGAAGGTGGGGGAGGCAGATGAAAGGCATGGTAGGGGGTGAGGGTGGGGGTGGGGGTGGGGGTGAGGGTGGGGGTGAGGGGCAGTTAGCAGGCTGCCTGTGAGGCGTCAGGCATGATCAGTGGAGCACAGGGGACGTGTGTGTGTGTGTGTGTGTGTGTGTGTGTGTGTGTGTGTGTGTGAGAGAGTGAGGCCTCAGCATGTTGACACTGGAAGACGTGGCGTACTGCTTGGGCCTACAGTATGGAGTCATAATGGAGTTTCAGTTTGGACTCACCAGCTGTAGGAGGAGCCACAGTGTCTCACTACACATAGAGCTTCTATACTGGACATGGACAAATGCAAGGTGGTTTTCAGTGGTGTGTGTGTGTGTGTGTGTGTGTGTGTGTGTGTGTGTGTGTGTGTGTGTGTGTGTGTGTGTGTGTGTGTGTGTGTGTGTGTGTGTGTGTGTAGGGTTCAGGAACAGGAGAATCAGAAGCGTCAGTTGCAGGAGGAGCTGGATCAGCTAAAGACTGAACATGGCAAGAAGGAAGCAAGTAGCCAAACACCAGCCAGTTGGTTCCAGGTAACCTCCTCCACCCAACACCACCACGCCCTCCTCCCCCCACCCAACACCACCACGCCCTCCTCCCCCCACCCAACACCACCACCACGCCCTCCTCCCCCCACCCAACACCCCCACCACGCCCTCCTCCCCCCACCCAACACCCCCACCACGCCCTCCTCCCCCCACCCAACACCACCACGCCCTCCTCCCCCCACCCAACACCACCACGCCCTCCTCCCCCCACCCAACACCACCACGCCCTCCTCCCCCCACCCAACACCACCACGCCCTCCTCCCCCCACCCAACACCACCACCACGCCCTCCTCCCCCCACCCAACACCACCACCACGCCCTCCTCCCTCCACCCAACACCACCACGCCCTCCTCCCCCCACCCAACACCACCACGCCCTCCTCCCCCCACCCAACACCACCACGCCCTCCTCCCCCCACCCAACACCACCACCACGCCCTCCTCCCTCCACCCAACACCCCCACGCCCTCCTCCCCCCACCCAACACCCCCACGCCCTCCTCCCTCCACCCAACACCCCCACGCCCTCCTCCCTCCACCCAACACCCCCACGCCCTCCTCCCCCCACCCAACACCACCACGCCCTCCTCCCCCCACCCAACACCACCACCACGCCCTCCTCCCTCCACCCAACACCCCCACGCCCTCCTCCCCCCACCCAACACCCCCACGCCCTCCTCCCTCCACCCAACACCCCCACGCCCTCCTCCCCCCACCCAACACCCCCACGCCCTCCTCCCCCCACCCAACACCACCACCACGCCCTCCTCCCTCCACCCAACACCCCCACGCCCTCCTCCCCCCACCCAACACCCCCACGCCCTCCTCCCCCCACCCAACACCCCCACGCCCTCCTCCCTCCACCCAACACCCCCACGCCCTCCTCCCTCCACCCAACACCCCCACGCCCTCCTCCCTCCACCCAACACCCCCACGCCCTCCTCCCTCCACCCAACACCCCCACGCCCTCCTCCCCCCACCCAACACCCCCACGCCCTCCTCCCCCCACCCAACACCCCCACGCCCTCCTCCCCCCACCCAACACCCCCACGCCCTCCTCCCCCCACCCAACACCACCACGCCCTCCTCCCCCCACCCAACACCACCACGCCCTCCTCCCCCCACCCAACACCACCACGCCCTCCTCCCTCCACCCAACACCACCACGCCCTCCTCCCTCCACCCAACACCACCACGCCCTCCTCCCCCCACCCAACACCACCACGCCCTCCTCCCCCCACCCAACACCACCACGCCCTCCTCCCCCCACCCAACACCACCACGCCCTCCTCCCCCCACCCAACACCACCACGCCCTCCTCCTCCACCCAACACCACCACGCCCTCCAGAACTTCCTCCCTACTGAATGTAAGGTCAGGTAAATGCGTATACTCGTAGTTGCTAGGGGAAGACATGATGCCTCTTATTTAGTGCAGTGCATCACACACAGATGGCCAGAGTTTAGTGGAGTCTGTGGAGAATGTGGAATGTTTGTGCGTAGGCACCATGAGTGGGTGGTGCAAGCGATCTGCTTTTTAATTGAGTGTGAAACTCTCCCAAATGCGGAGGGTTAGCCTGGCGTAGCAACAGGACGGAGCTTTCAGAAGAATTCATTCAAGACGCAGCGAAGAAGTTGATCGTGATTGGCTCGTTGCTGTCTGCGTCGGGGCTGTGCAGTTTCGTGACGTGCTCACGCTCTTCACAGGTGGTGGAGCAGCACCTGCCGGAGGGTGGAGCGGACGATTCTCAGCTCAAGCAGGGAACAGCGGTGCTGGGTGGAGAAGAAGCGGAGGAAGCTACACGAGAGCCCATCTCTGAGGAGGGGCCAGAGCTACATGGTTGTAGAGGAACCATAAATCCAGAGTCCATTGGCAGGAGTCGGCCAACACACGACTCTGGCTTCGAGACGGATGAGCTTGGAGACTCCACCCCGTTCCAGAAACGTGCACCAGAACACACAGACAGCGAACCGCTTGGTGAGCAGAGCACCACAGGCAGATTGAAAGTAGAAACATGCTGTTAGGAAAGGTGAGAGGTCACTGCATGATGCTCTGCAGAACTCTGGACCCGGTCCTCCACACTGGCCTCTGAGGCTTTATGTTGATGCTGGCTTTGACCCAATCGAGCTGATCCTCTGAAGGACATGAACTCTGCGCTGTTGGTCAAACTCTTCGGAGCGTATAATCACATAATCCTCTTTAATCGCCAGTGTAGCAGGGCAGGCAGCCGACCCGGAGCTCTCCGCCAGGCTCAGTGCCCCTAGGACTCCTCTGCCCAGGGCAGCAGGCCTAGTTTGGGCACAATCGGACCCCTGAGGAGGGGGCTCTCCCACTAATCCCTCTCCCCCAGTCGCCTCGCTGCATGACTGAGACTCAACACGTGCTCACAATCTGCAGTCATTACGGTTCACTGTGCAGGCATTGTGTGTGTGTGTGTGTGTGTGTGTGTGTGTGTGTGTGTGTGTTTCTCTGAATGTTCTTGTTTCTCCTCTTTTTCCCCAGCATCTCTCCCCCTTGACGAGCCCCAGGACGGCCCCTCTCAGCAAGTATGAATGTCTTCTACTGTGTTCTGCTTCATCAGGTCTTCCTCTCCTCCTGACTTCAGTAATGACTGAAAGCTCAATGGGTGTGGAAATGTTGGCTCCACCCTGCTGTGTGATGTCACTGAAGCTGTGTCCAGTGCTTCAGCCATGAAAACACAGTCTCATAAACTCACTTTCACTTTGAGTCACTAGTGTGGGGTTCTGGGACGAGCAGTTTCACACATGGGTTGAGAACTTATTTTGCGATCTCCATCTTCTCTGAAGCTCCTCCCTGTCTGTTAAGCGTGAATTTTCACTTATATACTGAATATTGTGCAAATGTGAATGTTGTGTTTTTAGGGTTTAATGTCAAATGATGATTGATTTTTTATTCAGACTTTAACTGAAGACTTTTATACTCCATATGTTACAAACACAGCAATAGTATACTTATGACAATACACACATGCACTCGTACACACAGACAGACATTAGTCACCAGCATGACATTAACAGTGATTTGCCTGGCAAAGGCTATGCACTTATAGGGCTTTTGTCATTGTTCAAAAATAGCCGGAGTGAACAGGTGACTTGTGTGAACTCTGGTCAGCTCGTAGACACCGCCGGGGCGAACAGGTGACCTGCGGCCGGCTCGTAGAAATGGAAGCTGACTTTGTTCTTTGACCTCTGGCCCCAACAGGAGGAAGCCAGACTCCCAGAATGCACTGGGCCTGTCGACACCCACGGGCAGGCTGTCTGTTGTGAGGCGAGCGAGTCTGTTTCTCTCTCGCACTCCCACACTGCGAGCGTTGGTAAGCGCTCTGTGCAGGACTCATTCGCTTGAATTCCCCGTGCTTTGCTGTCTCCCAGAAAAGACGGCAGTTCACGTCTACAGTTTTGCTCGCTACTTTGAATAGATGAGAGAACTCCTGTAATGTGGCTCTGTTTCAGCTGCATGTGTAAACCATACCAGGCCAGACGATCTGCCCCGAGACCAGGACCCCACAACACGAGGCCTGGGGCTCCCCGCTGAGCAGCCTCCCCCCGAAACCCCTGCCGTGGTTTCTTCCGCAAGCATCCAGTCTCAGCCGGGTCAACCAATGTCTCTTGCGAGCAGGTGAGAAAACGCTCACGTTGGCTTTGCTACGAGATGATTCTCCATTCGTTCCCCGGGCGGATGCCGTGGAGCACTAAGGCGTCGTGTAGCGCGGGGCGGTGTTGGCGTTTAAGGTCCGGTACCAGCCGCCCCATTGCCACCCTCGTTTGCTAGTCAAAACAGTGTTTTCCCTCTGCCGGCCTCTCCTGGGCGTCAGCGAGCGTTTATCACTGCTTGCTGCAAGCCTGCTTTGCATAGACAACCAGACAGCTTTGTGACTAGACCTCTGGGGCGGGTCGAGAGCCCGGCCCTGGTGTGAACCCAGCTGCATCCTGGGTGACTGACACGGACGACAGCAGAGCGCCTTCCGAAGGAGCCTGTGCTTCCTCCATTGATATTTGTACTTTCTTTTGTTGTTGTTTTTTTTCTTCTACGTGTTTTCAGCCTCCCCCTGTGGACTGGAGACATGGAGAGAGGATCTGAGGGAGAACCGGACGCCGTTTCTCACGCGAGTCCAGCGCAGGTCAGGTGGAAGTCCAGTGGAGGAGACGACTAGCTGCCCTGGTGTTCAGTGACAGTTCTGTCTCTCTGCTTCCCTCTCTCTCTCTCCTTTCGTGTGTGTGTGTGCGCGCGCGCACGTGTGTGTCTTCTCTGCCTAAAATGTCCTGACGGTAATTAACGCTCCTTTATCAGATCAGGCGTTGCGTTCATGCAGATGTGTGAAGACCTGCACTACCAGTGGTTCACTGCTTGCTCTGATGGCCTCGTGTTTTTGAGAAGCGGTCTCCACTGTGGCTGTCGAGCTTGCCGTATCCGTCTGCGTCTCCGTGCTCTCATGCTAGCAGTCGTCGTAAGCTGACCACAGATTCCTCTTTCTGTGTGTTGGCTTCTGGCTCCAGGTGGCGGTTCCTTCCCCTTTGAGGTGGTACAACTGCTACAGCCACATGGTCTGCTCAACAGGTCATGACGCTGAGATGGTCCTACGGTCGTGAGCTTTAGATCCAGAAGCAGGCAGTGCTGGTGCACCTGCTCTGTCTGGAAGACTGTGTGGTCCTGGTGATTGTTGGCTGGTAACGCTGACCTGTCCTGTGCCTTGGGTGGGCGGCTGAATATAAAGGTCTGTGGTAGCTATTCCACACTGTTTCCATGGCATGCCTGAGCACAGCTGCTATAAAGATCTATGGTACATCCGCTTGCATATATACACAAACTCTCCAGACATCACCTAACTGTTGGTCATAGTGACGCTCTGGAAACATGGCAGTCATCTGGAGAACTACAAGACTTCTTGACTAAGAACGTCTTTCGGTGGATCCGTGAGGCATCGGTCTGTCTATCTATGTGCCTGTTTATCTGTTTTCCTTTCTTTCATTAACACTCTTCCTTGCTGTCCCCCCCCCATTCTTCTCCTTACTCCTGTGTGCTCTCTCATCGTGCCTTTTCTCTCGCTCCCTCTCTGTCTCTGTCTCCCTCTCTCTCTTCCTCTCTCTCTCTCCCTCCCTCGCTCTGTTACCCAGCTGCAGAACTCGCACACATTATGTAAGAAATTAGTGTTTCCAGTCTCCTCACACTTTGGTGTGCGGCAGATCGTAACCGCCGCGTTTCAGCTCTCGTGCCATGGGACAGGTATGAAGCTGTGTGTGTGTGTGTGTGTGTGTGTGTGTGTGTGTGTGTGTGTGTGTGTGTGTGTGTGTGTGTGTGTGTGTGTGTGTGTGTGTGTGTGGCTGACTCTGCCAGCTGGTCATTTATGCTCATGTATTTCCTTCTGGTAGAAGCAGACCCAGGAGCAGGTTACTGACGTGCCTACACTTCTGGACAGGTGAGGCGCTTCTCGTATTTGAATATGTGCACGTGAGCTGTGGGACACGTGAAACGGATGAAGTGTCATCAGAACAGTCCCTAGAAGTTTGCATTTCAGGAATTTGTGTATTTTTTTTTTTCAATTGTTCTCCAATAGGCTCTAATAATTCTGTGTGTGTGTGTGTGTGTGTGTGTGTGTGTGTGTGTGTGTGTGTGTGTGTGTGTGTGTGTGTGTGTGTGTGCACGTGTGCAGGATCTGTCTGCTGCCTGTTGCAGAGGAAGAGGAACCTGTTACTGAAGCCGGTCAGCAGGTGGCCGTAGCCGAGGGCAACGCAGTAGGTAGGAGGAAATGACACGTACCTGGCTTCCTGCCAGCGCACTGGAGCTGCTTGGGCTTTCATCATTCTTCCCTGTGTTTCCATTTTACTCTCTCCACCCACCTCCATCTCATCAGACATGACCAAGATGGGTGGAGAAGGCACGGTCACGGCGCCTAGCTCGGACTCTGCACGCGCCCCCGCTGGGCTGGGGGAGGTGGGTCCGGACCCCCCGCCCACAGCACCGCCTCCTCCGAGCCCACGCAGTGACCCTCCAGTGCTCAGGACCAGGTTCAGGAGAGACCCGGTGAGAGCCTGCCGGTACTGTCCTGTAGAAGCTGTTTAAGTGCTGATCCCAGATCAGCACGCTGTGGGAGTGAATCACACGAGCTCTGCATGGTGTGATTGGCCGTTGGTTTTCTCACAGGAGATTAATCACAGTATGGAGGCCATAGAGGAACAAAAAGCCCAGGAAGACGGCGAAGCTTCAGAGGGCCCTAAGAACACGGGTAAATGTGCTCAGAACGAAATCGATCCCTCATTAATGGTGAATAAATGGCACCATCATGGCACGTGAGCATTATGCAAATATAGTTATGCTAATGATCCCTCTTTAATGGTGAATAAACGGCACCATCATGGCACTTGAGCATTATGCAAATATGGTTATGCTAATAGATCCTTTACCTTTAGTCTTCTGTGAGCTACTGTAGCAGTCTTGACCAGTACACACACTCCACATGAATTGAATCATTCGGCTTTATTTCACCTTCTTGGGGCCTAATGTCTTATTCATGTTCTCTCTCCCCAAGATACACACACACACACACACACACACACACACACACACACACACACTCCCACTCACTCTTTCTCTCTCTCCTTCAGATGACACATCTGTCATTTCTGAAGACAGCAAAGATGCATCTATGGACGATGGCAACAGGTTGTTGCTCATTCAGACGCTGATTTAATTTTAATCTTGTCATGTGTAATCAAACAAGGTTAAAGTTTCATTAATACATATGAATCTAATTATTTCTTCATTTGCAGTCTGTCTTCCAATGACAAAGAGATGGAGGTGAGTGTTCATTTAAATGTTTCATGAATATGCATGAAAGGAGGGTGTGTGTGTGCGCATGTGTAAGCACGGAGCTGGCTTGGCCCGGCTGCAGACCGCACCCACACACCAGTGTCCTCGTCTTGGTTCATGTCCCAGGCGGAGTTTCGCCGCCTGTCCCTCAGCTGCAAGTGTGATATGTTCACCCTGGACAAGAGACTCCGTCTGGAGGAGCGCTCCCGAGACCTGGCAGAGGAGAACGTTCGCCGTGAGGTGTCCAGCTGCCAGGGCCTGCTTCAGGTGTGTGTGTGTGTGTGTGTCTGTGCGTGTGCGTCTGTGTGTGTGCGCGCGTCTGTGTCTGTGTGTGTGCAATTGTTTTGCATACTTTTGCATCGCGCTCCTTTGCTTGAGTATTGGGAGGAGACGGCTTCACCCTGCAGGGTTCGTTTGCTCCAGCAGGTGTGAGGTCATACTTTGACACACCTGTAGAACCTTATTAAAAGAATAGTGCAAAATGCAACCTGTACAATTTTTGTTCAGAATAAAAATACCATGATGAGCATGGTCTCTTCTGCAGGACGTTGGTCATAGGCTGCTAGCGGGCAGATCAACCAGGATTTGTGCTGCTTTTCCAGGTCTGCTACGCTGCTGCTGTGTCGTGAGCCCTTGGCCTGTTTCCTGAACGCAGAGTCCTTGCAAACGCTGCTTGTGGTGACCTCGTGGCTTTTTATGGTTCTGGTTTTGCATTAGGCTAGCGTAGCGCGTTGTCATCTGCGATGGTGGTAGCTCTCGATCTCAACTCCTTTAAAAGGTGAAAGATCAAATATGTCACCCACCCGATTGAGAGGCCTGGAAAGTAAATCCCTTAAAGCAGAACTCAACATCCTCCACGTGTGATGGCGTCTGAACGTCAGCCGGACGAGGGCTGCTGGGGGTGGGCACCAGGCACCGTGGTGGAGGGCTCTGCGTCTGGGCCAGCACGCTCAAGGTGCTCTGCTGTGTTCTCAGGCTCTGATCCCCCGGTGCGAGGATGATAACCAGGCCATGGAGATCATCCAGCGACTGCAGAAGAACCTGGAGATCCTCCTGCAGTCCATGACCAGAGTGTCCAGCCGCTCAGAAATGCTGGGCGCGATTCACCAGGTCTGTGTTCTGATGCTCTGGGAGTGATTCACCTGGTCTGTGCGCTTGCCTGGTGCTCAGCAGTGTGTTGGATAAGCAAAGATTCAACACAAAAATGGGGTTGTACACAGTCGTAGAAACTGAACTCCAATGTTTTAAAAATATTTTCACATGCTGGCCAGCCATGGTTTCCTAAGGTACGTGTGTGTGTGTGTGTGTGTGTGTGTGTGTGTGTGTGTGTGTGTGTGTGTGTGTGTGTGTGTGTGTGTGTGTGTGTGTGTGTGTGTGTGTGTGTGTGTGTTTGTGTGTTTGTGTGTGTGTGTGTGTGTGTGTGATGACCACTCGTTAGCTTACAGCTGAGCTTTTTTTTACCTCCAAGTTCTTTAGACTTGAGTTTGGAAAGCATTATTAAACCGTGTATGTGGGTGGGTGCTGTGTGTGTGTGTGTGTGTGTGTGTGTGTGTCATGCTGGGCACTGTGTAGGAGAGTCGTACGGGGAAAGCGGTGGAGGTGATGATTCATCACGTGGAGAACCTGAGGAGGACGTATACAAAAGAGCACGCAGAACTCCTGGAGCTAAGAGAAAGTCTCATGCAGAACGAGCGCTCCTTCAGCACAGAGAGGGGTAATACACACACACACACACACACACACACACACACACACACACACACACACACACACGCCCACGCACAAGTGCAACATTCACGCCGTTACCCAGACCCAACCCCACACTTCCACTGCACCTGCTTGATCTCAGTCTACATTTCTCCACTGCTTTGTTTGCAGATGATTTCAGGAACAAAAAGCAGCCAAGCTTCAACAAGGTGAGCAGCCAATGGCATGGTGGGTAATCTCTGTAGAGCAGCCAATGGCATGGTGGGTAATCTCTATAGAGCAGCCAATGGCATGGTGGGTAATCTCTATAGAGCAGCCAATGGCATGGTGGGTAATCTCTGTAGAGCAGCCAATGGCATGGTGGGTAATCTAGTTAGAGCAGCCAATGGCATGGTGGGTAATCTAGTTAGAGCAGCCAATGGCATGGTGGGTAATCTCTGTAGAGCAGCCAATGGCATGGTGGGTAATCTCTGTAGAGGAAAGAAGAGAATGAAGGACTGTTTGGAAATAATCTGAGAAAATCTTATCTATGTAGCCGGCGGGTCGCAGAGTTAGCCTCGCAACCATCCCACGTGGCATCGGAGGACTGCCCCTGGACATGGTGAGAATGCAGGACTCCTGCCCCAACGGCCCCCAGATGGGCACAGACACACAACTCTGAGAGGTATCTAGTGTGAGTGACCTTGTGTTGATGATCGATTTTGCAGGCCAAAGACGGGCCGGAGACGAACGAAGAGAGGCTGGCCCGCAGATCTCCGTGGTGAGAACGTAGACCTAGACTGTAGCATGGCTTGAATTTTAAAAGGTGAAAAGTCCTCTTGAGTGACGAACAGTCCGATGACTGACGGGATTCGCGAACTGTCCTGACTGGGCTGCTTGAGACTGCTTCCAAGTGACCAAATATTTGGCCTGTGTTGTCGAATATCCAGCAACACGATGCCAGATATTGGAACATGGGAGCTGAAGTACTAATCCTGGATCAGCTTTGGCATTTCACATGATTCATATCATCGTAAGGCTCAGGGGGAACGAGTCCTCTAGGCGCATGCACGCCTTGAAGCAGGGTGTCTGTGATGCCTTGCAGGAACATCGTGGGCAGGAGCTCTCAGCGGGCTCCACTGAAGCGGTTTGTTAGCTCAGGGGGTTGGACAGAGACAACCGGGCCACCTCTCACCAATAGGTAAGAAAAGACACACCGTTTCATGCAAAGACGCTAATATGGCTAGCGGTGGCTGGTTGAAGCTAGGAGGGATTTATTAGTGCATCGGTGCCATGCTAACTAGACCCTGCTAAGTTTTAGCGTACTCATCAATGGCATTTGCAGCTGTAGTCTTTCCTAAGAGGGTCTGAAACGCATTCCAGCACTCTCAGTGGTGGGTCTAAGCCAACATGGCCGCTGGGGAGGGGATTCAGTTTTCTGAACTGTGTGCAGGTTCGCGTACGACTCTGATTCGCATTCAGAGGAAGAGTTGAGAACGGAAGGGACGGAGAGGAGGTCTAGCCTAACGCAGCTGGGCATCAAATTCACGTCACTCATTATGCCAGCGAAGACGTTAGTGTGTTTCTAGTTCTAGTGTTTCTGTTGTGGTGCACCTTTGGCCTGAGTATGTGTCTGTGGATCTTCTCCCAGAATTCTTTGCTTTTGGCTTAAGCAGCTGATGGGGAATGCTTGTTAATTCTAATTTTAGAAAATATTGCGCAAAAATTTTAGATGCTCATTAATCAATGTAAACAGCTAATGACTGTATTTCTCTGTAGAAAACATTCACCAATGGCTTCATTTTGGGGTAAATGGTTTATGCATAGTACAGCTGTGCTTTTCAAGTATTGCATGCTAGAATAGTCATTTGGCTTGACTATTTTTTATTATAAATACCAATGGCACCACCTGCTGGAAGTCGCAGTTAAACGCACTTGCGTTCACCGGTACTGCCGTTTTGCTGCAGGGTGACCTGACGGTGCTGGCCAGCCAGACGGGGATATTGTAGCAGACATCCGTCCTGCTCACTCTGGCTCCACTCATAGTGCTTCCTAAAGCCTTTTCTGTAGAGCAGCTGCCTGGGTAAACGTGAAACACGTTGCTCTGCCTTCTGGGGTGGCCCAAGTGCAGAGAAGGCTGGTAGAGCAACGTTTCACGTTTACCCAGGCAGCTGCTCTGTTGTCTGCATTGTCCTGTGTTCTCATGCTGCATACTGAGGTGTTGATGGGGTTGCCCCCCCCCATTGAACAATTTCACTCATGAATATAGCTGGGTGAATCAGGCCTAAAGCCCTCACTATATTAACACCCTTATATAGCACCAAAAACAAATGGATTTTAAATGGGGAAATAAATGTCCATTCCCATGATGGTCAACCCTGGATCTTGAGAAGGGGGTTTGGGTGTAAGCGGGCATCATCCACCCTCACCACGCTGGCGTCCTGCTGCCAGTATAACAACGTGCCTCCTAACCAACCCCTTCTCCTTCTGGTCTGGATACTCTTGCTGTGCTTGCGTGTGTGTGTGTTTACTTCGTTTTTCTCTCTTGTCTCCCAGTCTGAGCAGCAGTCCTAGTCCTACAGCCGAGCAGGCTGCTCCCTGCCTGGTCAAAGTGGCGCCCCCTGCTGCTCCCAGGAGTCCCTGGGTGTGGGTGGCTGTTCTGGTGGTGCTGGCCGCTCTGGTGGGCCTGCTGGCCAGCCTGGTGTTGCAGCCGGCTGTGGACGCGGCTCCTGTGGGCACAGGGGACTCCTGGATGACCATCCAGCAGCTACTGTGGCCCTACACGGGGCTCCGGCACAATGGCCAGCCGCCCGTGTGAGAGCTGGGTAGGCCCCACTCGACCATCGGCTCCCCCTAGTGGACTGGAGGCGTGGAATGTGGAGACGAGCGTCAGAAGATGTGCATGCAAGGATTAAGCACTTTTAAATCAGCCAATGGACCGGTGCAGAAGAGTCCTGCTTCCCCAGAGAGGCCTAATTAATCTATTATTCATTCATCTATTATTTAACCCTTTTTGATGGTTGTAATGGCAGATGTTGATTTCTCAAGGTGCTTGCATGTGATATGCTCACAAGCAGCTGTGTTAAGCAAACATTTACTGAACATTTTGAAAATGTTTTCCTTCCAGCCAGTTCTGTTAGGAAGAAAAACACAGTTCTAACCAATAAGAAAATTGATATTTGCATTTGACTGTCTGCACTGAATCCTCGTACCGACCTTAAAGGGTTATACACAGAACGGCACTCAGGATTTACAATGATTCACAAGGGCAGAATGCCTTTTTAAAGTTTTTAATGAGGGAGCAAATATATGCCCTTATTGACTGTGATGCAGTAATGAACTGTGATTTTTAAGGTTTTGCACATTTTAAAGTTTTATTGCTTTAGACAAAGAAAAAGTGTGGACATCTAGAAGTGATTTTGCTTGTAATCATGTTTGAATGTTTTTTTGTGTTCTAGCATTGTACACTGTAACGAATTCAGACACTTTTTGTATGTTCCAGAGGTGGGTAAACAAACACAATAAAGTAACTGATCTAGTTGTGATGACAAACTAGATGTGATGTGTCTTAACTAAGCAGGTATATCTAGAAGTTTCACTCTGGTAAATTATTTAATCCCAAACATAAATTTACAAACTTGCCATAGTTTTGTCAGATTGTGTGCGCACTCAGGAAATAGATGCTGCAGTTGGCCATGTTCTCTCTGTTTTTCTCTTCACACACTTCTACTTCTCAGAATCACTTCATTTTCCCTCTACACGTCCTAGTTCTCAATTTTGATGTATTTTGCGTTCATGGTTGAAAGAGTCATGTGAAAAAGAACACCCTCTCATGAATTCTGTGGTTTTACATATTGGGGACGTGTTTAAAAAAAATCTGGTCCTCGGCTGGTCTTAAAATTGGGTAAATACAACCTAGGATGAACAACACATGACAAATTATAGTGTCATTATTTAATAAAAAAAACTAGGCCAAAATGCAGAAAATTGGTCAACCTTTCCTGTTCCCGCAGGAATTCAGAGGGTATCAGCCTGCTGTTGCAGTTCAAGTGCCCTTCATTAACGAGCGTTAACACCTCTATGAACGCGTTGATCTCGAGTGTTCAGGTGTGTGTCAACAATACCACGAAGGAAGGACATTTGTGTTGATCTTGGAGAAGCTATTGTTGCTGCTCAGAGGGTTATAAGGCCATTTCTAAACAATCTGTCCATCTGTAGAAGTCCATTCTACAGTGAGAGATTATTCACAAGTGGAAATCACTCAAAATATTACCAGTCCTTCCAGAAGTGTTTGTCCCAGCACATACAGCCCAAGGTCAGACTCTGCAATGCTCAGAGGAAATTGCAAAAAAAAAAACAACCAGGAGCTACATCTTAGATTCTACAAGCCTCAGCATGTTAACTCTTCAAGTTCATGACGGCATAATTAGAAAAAGACGCACATGGCTTTTGTTTGGAAGGGTTGCTTGGAGACGGCCTGTTCTTTCTAAGAACACCGATGCAGCACGGCTGAAGTTCGCCAAGCTGCATCTGAACAAACCACAAAGCTTCTGGAACAGACGAGACCAAGCTGGAGCTGCTTGGCCATAATTCACAGCACCACATTTGGCGAAAACCAAACCCGGCATTTCAGCACAAGCACCTCATATACCAACCTGTCAAGCACAGTGGTGGAGGGCTTGGCTCACAGCCACAGGACCTGGGCCCCTTGCAGTCAGAGAGTTTACCATGAACTCCTCTGTATAACAAAGTACTCGAGTCAAATGTGAGGCCAACTCTTTGACAGCTGGTTCATGCAACCGGACAAGCACACATGCAAATCTACGACTGAAAAAGAGAATTGAAGCATCGCAATGGCCTAGTCAAAGTCCAGACTTCAACCCAACTGAAATGCTCTGTTAAGACATTGAGTGTTGTTCCTTCTCAGTGGAACTTGCGTTTCATCCCCCACCTCCCCATCTCTGCCTTTGTAGATCCTTTTCTGCTCGTTTGATGTGTCCTTGTAAAAACGATGAGTTGCACTAAAGCGCTGTTGCGTCAGCAGAAACATCAAGTCCTGATTCTTCTGCATCCGCTCCCATTGGTCTGCAACTGTTCAAACTGCACATTCTGGCAGAGACACTTTCTACACTTGAATCAGTGTGTGATGACAAATTAGTCAATTTTATTATTAAAGAATTGGCATTATTATGGGTCTAATATACATCAGAGCACGTGTCTGATCTTAGGAGAAAGTAAGCAGCCGTGTGGAAGATAACAGCCTCTGCACTGTGTCGGTGTAGAGGGGGTGGGCGTGGCTAACTCTGCCCCACCCCTCAGCACTCATGGTGTCTTTCAGCATGTGTAAGAAAGTGGAGTGGAACTCGCTCCCCTCTGCCAGGTCTGCGGAGAACACGGGGCTGCTTTCTGTCATCTTCAGACGATGACTTCTTTGGGCACCCAAGAGATACAGAGACCACGCCTTGGTTGGCACAGGCCCCGCCTCCAGAAGCTCACATACCTGGCACAGGTTAGACAGGTTTCTTTAACCACAGCGATCCACATATAATTCACTTATTATCCATTCACATCATTCATTCACAGCCCACCCATTTTTATGTCTAATAGTTTTTTTCCCATTATGTCTGGAATGGTGAATGTTTGGCTGCCTGAGCTGGTTCATATCTAGGTGTGTGTGCTGTGGGGGAGGAGTCAGGGGGAGGAGTCAGGGCACCTGTAGGACGAGATGATGCTGCTCACACTGTGCGTTCCACCGGCTCCGAGAGAAGGCGAAGGCAGACGACACCAGCGCCATCTGCTCATACGCCGCATGCTCTATCAGAGGCTCCTACAGGAAGGCAGGTACAGCGAACTGCCCTTTACTGTGTATAGTGTCAACATTTCATTGCTGAAAGTGCTACTGCTGTTTGACCCCCTTTCTGATGTAGTCCAATCAAAAGCACCCATAGCCCCATCACAGTCCTTACCTTTGCATTGACGTCGACATACTTTTCCGAGTACTCGTTAACAAATATGTTGATTCCGGACCGCCTCATAGCTGCCTGTAGAGCGGACAGGGTCATCGGTCTGCCCAGTATAGGGGTGAGTTCACGGGCCTGCTCCATCTGAAGCATGCACTGGTTTCCCTGAAAGACAAACACGGCCCAGTCCAAAATGTCAGCACAGTCACAGGCTTGGTGCACATACTGTCCAGAAAGACACTGTTATGTGATGACGACACCACTCACTGTGAAGAACGCGTTTCCTGAATTAGGAGTCACCCTAATATGTAACAATTTAAAAAGCTAGTTGTGTCTTTTGTGTCACGTTCATTGCTGAACTATTAGCATGGTTAACATGGTGGAGGAAGGGCTTGTGCGCAGTGATGGTGGTAGTCGTCAGTCTCCTGCAGGGTGTGGTCTGGGACAAGCCCGTGTCTCTGACCCAGACTTGCCTCGACGGTGATGCTGACTTGGGTGTGTGCCGTGGTGATGGTGAGCAGGGCGGAGTCCTGGCCCAGCGGACGCAGCTCCCAGGACCGGAAGGGCATGTTGAGGTGAGTCTCCTGGAGCAGCGTGAAGGCGGAGAAGGAGGCCGTGTTGAAGGAGAGGCTGCGGTCCTGGCGCTGGTAGCACGGCTCACTAATGCAGTCGGTCCTCCAGCGCCGCCCTGCAGGCACGGCAGAGCGTGTGGACGCGAGTGAGCGATTTACACCCAGCAGAGAACAGTTATTCACGTTCATGTGGTCTGTAGTGGTTCCTCAAAAAGCTGACAAAATATTAACTTTTGTTTAGAAGTTCATGCACTACCATAACTTGAGTGAACTGCTCAAAGAGTAGTAAACTTTAAAAGCAGCAGTTTAAAAGAGGAGTGCTGATTGTGTATTGTGTGTGTATACTATTTAGACACTGGAGCAGGCAGGAGAATGAGGAAAAAAATATATATAAATTTTTCCCTCATTCTCCTGCCTGTTCCAGTGTCTAACTATCCAGTTTATATCGATCAGTTACCAACAGGGTCCCAACGTGCCACTTGTGGCTCCTCCAGGAAGATCACAGAATCAGGCAGGCGAACACTGACCCCTATAGGTGGGGAGGAGTGTGTGCTGCTTTCCTTCAGATTCCCTGTAACAGAGCTGTGGACCTGAGATTGCTCTGAGGGGTAGGGGAAAACCTGGAGGCCTGTGTCTATTAACTGGGAAGATGGCACACACACACACACACACACACACACACACACACAAAACAAATCCAGATTTCTTCATTTGTCCATAGAGGGCGTTCTTTCTGATGATGTGTTATGTTTACCTCTCTCATCTCCCAGCCGTTGACTCTGTGAGACTGCGGGGGAAGGTAGAATGCGTCGCAGTAGAAGACTCCGCCCAGGGGCGTGTACTGCTGCAGATTCACTACATGGACATCGGTGGTGTCAGTCATTGGCTCTGCTGCAGTGGGCCCTGAGTCAGGCTCATCTGGTGAGTATTAGGGGTTTCATGTTTTAGCCAACGCCACACTCAGAGCTGTCCAAGAGGGATCACTTCCATCAAAACATATCACTCAGCACTAAAAGCCAGAAAAATCCCTGTATACAAGGATGACATTCTCAGTAGTCAAAACCCATGTATTTCTAAGAATACAAACCATACCCTAAGACATCTAATGAAAGGAAAGTGTGGTTCATTGCCAGAATACCCTCCCCAATGTCAATGTTTTTCTAATCTGGCTAATACACTATGAGTATGGGGAGCAGAAGAGAGGACTCCAACCTGCTCCGCCTCCAGGAAAGGTCAGCCCTGCCACCACGGTCTCTGTCTGACCCTCTCTCCCCTGCTCCTGCACACACACACACACACACACACACACACACACACACACACACACACACACACACACACACACACACACACACACACACACACACACACAACCACCAAAATGGTGTCAGTACCAACACAGCTCCCCAGGGGACAAATCTACACACCCACCTTCTTTCTTTTGGGCCTGAGAGACTGAACATTGTCCTCTTGCTGTAGTCTCTGTGTCTCATCCCCCTGTTCCCCCGTGTGTCCTCCCTCCGTCCCCTCAGGGGTCCGAGCCAGGGGAGTCACTGTGCCCAACTCCTCCTCCACCCTCTCCACCCTCTCCACCTCAGGTCTCCTCCCACGGGTTTGTGCCCGGCGGCTGAGGTCGGACAGGTGGTCGTAATGTGTGTGCAGGATCCGCACGCCAATGTCACTCAAGGCCAGTTGTCTGGGCAACTCAAAGCCTAGCCCCACCTCCTTAAACTGATAACCTTTAACCCTGCAGTGTAAGAGCAGACATAGGGACATGTACACGTACTTTATTTTAGTACAGTTCCAACAAATCCATGTTATCTGTGGTTTAAATTGAGTTAACAGGAACAAACAAATGCTTTTTTGACATTATGCCCATTTTAAATTCATAGGCATTAATGTGGAGCTGGTCCTACAGGCATTCATATGGAGTTGGTCCCTGTTTTAGCTTAATGTAAATGTATGCAAATTAACCCAGAAGAGCATTTGTGAGGTCAGACACTGATGTTGGACAAGAGGGCCTGTAACAGTGAACAGTGTGTGACAGTGATCTTATAATGACCCATTATTTCACAAATGTGTGCAAAGCCAGTCTGTGTGGCTAGGCTAGGCACTTGATTGTGTACACCTGTGGCAATGGGACTGAACAAAATACCTGAATTCAATAATTAAGAGGTGTGTCCCAATACTTTTGTCCATAGGGTGTTTATAATATTAAAAAAATACTTTGGAGGAAAGCAGGGAAGGGGTGCGGGCAAATATTTGTGCCATATAGATGTGGGGATCCACCAACCTGGGGTTTTTGTTGAGGTTAGCCCACAAGCACAGAGTGACATTGTCATCTTGCACTACTGTCTGCATGTTTCCTGTCTCAATGTCAGACTGTTCATTGGCCAACTGAAATGAGAGGACCAACCATAGCACCAAGGCATCACTGTAAATGTCACCGTTTACCTGCTCTGACAGTGTTTATCTCAGTTCTAACACTGTTTACCTCAGCTCTGATAGTGTTTATCTCAGTTCTAACACCGTTTACCTCAGCTCTGATAGTGTTTATCTCAGTTCTAACAGTTTACCTCAGCTCTGAGTGTTTATCTCAGTTCTAACACTGTTTACCTCAGCTCTGAGTGTTTATCTCAGTTCTAACACTGTCTACCTCAGCTCTGACAGTGTTTATCTCAGTTCTAACACTCTTTACCTCAGCTCTGATAGTGTTTATCTCAGTTCTAACACAGTTTACCTCAGCTCTGATAGTGTTTATCTCAGTTCTAACACTGTTTACCTCAGCTCTGATAGTGTTTATCTCAGTTCTAACACTGTTTACCTCAGCTCTGATAGTGTTTATCTCAGTTCTAACACTGTTTACCTCAGCTCTGAGTGTTTATCTCAGTTCTAACACTGTCTACCTCAGCTCTGACAGTGTTTATCTCAGTTCTAACACTCTTTACCTCAGCTCTGATAGTGTTTATCTCAGTTCTAACACTGTCTACCTCAGCTCTGACAGTGTTTATCTCAGTTCTAACAATGTTTACCTCAGCTCTGACAGTGTTTATCTCAGTTCTAACACTGTCTACCTCAGCTCTGACAGTGTTTATCTCAGTTCTAACACTCTTTACCTCAGCTCTGATAGTGTTTATCTCAGTTCTAACACTGTCTACCTCAGCTCTGACAGTGTTTATCTCAGTTCTAACAATGTTTACCTCAGCTCTGACAGTGTTTATCTCAGTTCTAACACTGTCTACCTCAGCTCTGACAGTGTTTATCTCAGTTCTAACACTCTTTACCTCAGCTCTGATAGTGTTTATCTCAGTTCTAACACTGTCTACCTCAGCTCTGACAGTGTTTCTCAGTTCTAACACTGTCTACCTCAGCTCTGACAGTGTTTATCTGAGTTCTAACACTGTTTACCTCAGCTCTGACAGTGTTTATCTCAGTTCTAACAATGTTTACCTCAGCTCTGAGTGTTTCTCAGTTCTAACACTGTCTACCTCAGCTCTGACAGTGTTTATCTCAGTTCTAACTCTTTCCCTCAGCTCTAATAGTGTTTATCTAAGTTCTAACACTGTTTACCTCAGCTCTGAGTGTTTACCTCAGTTCTAACACTGTCTACCTCAGCTGACAGTGTTTATCTCAGTTCTAACACTGTTTACCTCAGCTCTGAGTGTTTGTCTCAGTTCTAACAATGTTTACCTCAGCTCTGAGTGTTTATCTCAGTTCTAACACTGTTTAGCTCATCCCAAATGCTTTATCATTCAACTCTGACATTTTGTACCTCAGCTCTGACACTGCAAAACTGTATGTTCAGACCTAGTGATGGACTCTAAAGAGTCCACAGTGTTTGTGATTTAGTACCTTCAGGATCTCCTCACTGGCCTGCAGCAGTTTGTCATGGACGAGACTCTGTAAAGTCACAACTGTGTCCTGATACAGGAGGGCAACAGAGGGTATAGGCTCCTCCCTCAAAAGAAGATCCAGTTCATCTATCAGCTAAGCAGGGAACATCCACAGGTGAGTTTAAGGGACCACAAGAGCCTTTCATTACTGTCCAATGGCTTTGTTTCATGGCAAACAGATTACTGATAGCCTTGCAAACGTATTCAACCACCTTAAAAGTAGTCAGATTTGTCTGGATTGCAAATAACATATAGATTGTTCCAGACAATTTTTCTGTTACAAACAATTATGCTCTGAAATTCAGAATGCATTATTTGTCAATATAAATAAATCAAGCAAATATTCAAGACTATTACTTGGTAGAACCACGTTTTGCTGCGATAACATGGGAATATTTTTAGAAAATGTTCATTTTGTTATGAATAACAGGTAAAAGGGGCTCATTGTAAGTCATCTGTGTAAACCTGGAGTTTCCATGGAACAGAGGTTGAATACTTAGTTATACAATACTTGTTATGCAATACTTATACAGTTATACAGTTGAATACTGCATGTTGCAGCCATTTCTGTTAGAAAATATGTTCTTACAGAAAACCAATATCACTGTAACTAAATTCTGAGGATCAGTCTTATAAAATAAATGTGATACAGCACAAAATATCAAAGGTCATTTGTAATTTATCTTTTAAAGGGGTTGAATACTAATGCAAAGAATTGTAACTGGATCGCAGAAAATTAGATCTGCAGTCCGTACACATAGACTATACAACTTGAAGAATTACTTCAAAATACTGAATGATGCTAAAAATGTATGAAAACTAGGGGCTGCGTATCACTATGCAAATACATCTGATGGTGCTTGGAGACGCCTCTGGCTTTCACTGGCCAGTTAGCGCCTTTGGTAGCTGCATTTCCAGAGATAAACCCCAGGACTACTTGCCCTGAGAGCCATTGCACAGTGCTGCAGGAGTGGCTGTATCTGGACCTCCGGGTCTTCCTTCCACAGACTGATGAAGGCATTGATCTCCGGTTGCACTGCAGGGTTTGGACTTCCATCACACAGCAGGTACCGATCCCACTGCCAAGACCCGAGTGCTCATTAACCATCTCAGTGTGAAAGTGGTAAGCTGGGAATATCTCACATCATAACGAACATGAACTTGACATGCATGGTCCCAGTAAAAAAGACATAACATTACATTATGCTTTAGATCTATAATCTGACAATGAACCGTTTATCAAACTAACGGGTCCAGCTAGGACCTGCGTATATCTGGAACCACAGTAGTTCCATTTACCGTAATGTGCAGTATGGCAGTTTGTTCTCAGTCACATGAAACCAGTACCTTGGCATTCTCCCTGCGTGTAGCTTCCCAAGCATTAACTGCAGTCTGGTTCTCCTCCAGTAGGTAGCGCAGTTCATTCAGCTCATCCTCCCGCCGCTCCCTGTCCTGTTAGTCAGGCACAGTCACCCACAGTAATTCAGGCCACGTGTCCATGCGCACAACACATTGATAGCTTAGCTCCTCCGAGTCATTCTGTGACCACTAATGCAGACAAAATGAGTGGACCTAGAACCTCTAACAGAACATGAAATGACCTTCTGCTCAAGCTTCTCACGTTCCTCCTCTTCTTTCTGCTCTCTTTCCAGTCTTTCTTTCTCCTCTCGTTCAGCAATGAGGCGAGCTTCCTCTGCCAGGGGTGGGGTGGGGTGTGGTGTGTTGGGGTGGGGTGTGTTGGGGTGGGGTGTGTTGGGGTGTGGTGTGGTGGGGTGGGGTATGGTGTGTTGGGGTGTGGTGTGGTGGGGTGTGTTGGGGTGGGGTGTGGTGTGTTGGGGTGGGGTGTGGTGTGGTGGGGTGTGGTGTGTTGGGGTGGGGTGTGGTGTGGGATGGTGGGGTGTGGTGTGTTGGGGTGGGGTGTGTTGGGGGGTGGTGGGGTGGGGTGGGGTGTGGTGTGGTGGGGTGGGGTGTGGTGTGTTGGGGTGGGGTGGGGGTGAAGGGGCAAATGACTGACATTACATCCACGTCAAACAAGAGGCAGTGAAGTGACACAGAATGCTGTGTAGTCATACCTTCCTCTTTAAGTGCTGTCTCATCTTCATCGGTTTGTGGCTTCTCTTTCTTAACCTTTCCTGGCTTTGCCCTTTTCTTCTTGGCAGACTTTGTCCAAGTAAATCAATGTGAGAGGTGTTTTCGAAAAGGACAGACAAGAAGATTGTGAAAAATGTACACTGCCTGATCACAGCAGGAAACCAGCTGAATTAGGTATGAACAATATAACCCCTGACCTATCTCGACCTCTAGATAACCAGCCTTTTTTCCAAATATCCCTCATACATTTGTGTCCTACTGTGGCTGATTATGAAATACATGAAAGAAAGGTTAGCAGGCTAGCTAGTTAGCTAAGGTAACCCAGATAACGCCATGAGTTAGCTTAGCTAGGTAGTGTTTGTTTTAGCTGGTGAGAAATCATTTTACTCATTTTACTCCGAAGATTATTGAGTATATCAAAAGCATCAGTATGCAGTAGCCTTAAATAACATTTTTAATAATAACCAATAAACTAGCTAGCTACTTACCATCCTCGCGACTACTGAAACCACACTACCGGGCGCCTAAATTGCCATGGGAACGGTCAACGAACTCGCTCAGCTGCCTCCACTTTGCGCTGTCGGCGCCTTCCGCAGTACCTGCTACACACACAAGATGGCGCTGTTTGACAATCAATAGTGAGCTAGCGAGCAGCCCGTGCGTGCAAAAATAATTGCAAAAAAATAGTGATCATTTTAACGGGCCTCTTTTGATATGTCTGTCACCGGTTGTAACATATATTTACTGTAACTGTTTTTACGTTACACCCTAAAATGTAACGCCTACCTTATTTTTAAAGCATTACGCTGTGACACAAAATTGTTAAGTTACTGCATTGAAATTTGTGGCAGTAATATTTAAAAAATATATGCCATTGTATTGTATGTTGCAGAACATGTCCTATATTTGGCATTTTATCACTTTTTAGGCTTTAAAACGTTAGCCCTCTAGGCTTTAAAACGTTAGCCCTCTGGGCTTTAAAACGTAACACAATCTAAAAGTTGCAAAGAGCCTTTACAAGTCTACTGTTAGCTGACTCAGGTGTTCTCCAAATTGGTGACATAACAGCCTGGATCTAAAATGAAAACCCTTGCTAAGAATCGCGCTTACTCTGCAGTGCCGATTCTAATGCTAATAGCTTGGTCTGCATCGATAGCCTATAGACGAATACTGATGTTTGAAGACCAGGATCAATGCACGTCTCCGAGCGGGACTAATCAAATATCACTGCACTACCCAAATGAAAAAAAGCCTTGTGTTCAATTGCACTTTTTAATCTGTATGTGTGAATGACGAGTGTAACGGCTAAGGTGTCTTTGTCGTTACAAGCCTAAAGTTTAATTCTACGTTAACGTCGGAAGGTGCAGTTGTCAGTTTATCGGCGAGATGCTAGCAGATATTTGGATTAATGTAATGCATGTTTGTTTACTGTATCTAATTAAATTCAATAAAGTACTTGAAAGACCCAAAGCCACATAATCAACAATTTCCCAAGTTCTGCGCTCGCGCCTAGAGAAAAGGAGAGCTGCGCGAGGCGTGATTGGGCGCAGCGGCTGGGAACACGTCACGTTCCTACAGCAGCAGCCCAGCAGCAGTTTATTGATTTATACGGGGCCGTAATTGCTTCCGCGTGCTCTGGACGACTCCCCCGTAATTGAGGGCTGGCAGCGCGTCGCTCCCTGGACACTGTGGATGCCAGGCAGCGGGCAGAGAGGAGCACCCCGCCCACTCACATCGTGGCAGCCAGGGGGGAGAGGAAGCCCGTTTCCACTCGTCTTCAATACACGAACTCCGCTTCAAAGGTTTTTTTAATGACTACGCTTAATACCTGATCCAACGATTCAAATTGTGCTCACCGTAAATAGAGTCCAGCAGGCAGTGATATTGGGATAATCTGTGTAATGTTAATCCCCCCTTACTTGTCATTTTTGGATTAGCAAATGTTTCTACGAACCCATGACCTGTTGATACAGCAACCAAAATTAATTGGACACTGAATAGTTCATGTTGGGTGAAGCTAAGATAGTGGTAAAGGTTTTTGCCTGCTGTTCTGTTCTGTTTCTGCACAGCTCCAAGTGGACTGCACGGGCTTGTGCTATGTGATGGAGTATCTATAGATTAACAAATGTATGCCACACTTGACTAAAAACGGGATTCAACTTCGTAGCTCTTGGCTAATATCAAGTCCTCTTACACCAAGATTAAGCTCAGAAACGCAGAGTAAGAACCTACGGTACATGACAGAACATATAAAGAATTCCAGATCCTTGGGTGACAACTTCATTAATGTGTTAATGCTACAGTTATGTAGCACACTACTGACATACAGAGACACTCCTGATCAGAACTACTGACATACAGAGACACTCCTGATCAAGACTACTGACATACAGAGACGCTCCTGATCAGGACTACTGACATACAGAGACGCTCCTGATCAGGACTACTGACATACAGAGACACTCCTGATCAGGACTACTGACATACAGAGACACTCCTGATCAGGACTACTGACATACAGAAACACTCCTGATCAGGACTACTGACATACAGAGACACTCCTGATCAGGACTACTGACATACAGAGACACTCCTGATCAGGACTACTGACATACAGAGACACTCCTGATCAGGACTACTGACATACAGAAACACTCCTGATCAGGACTACTGACATACAGAAACACTCCTGATCAGGACTACTGACATACAGAGACACTCCTGATCAGGACTACTGACATACAGAGACACTCCTGATCAGGACTACTGACATACAGAGACACTCAGGTTGGTTCTTTGCAGTGCAGTGCAGGTGCACACCTTAGCATGATGGTGCAAGCTGGCACCTCCCATCTCATTATTACTACTGGGTAACGTTTTGTGATTCTCTGTTGCATTTGCACACTCCACCAATCATGTTAGCTTCATCCTACACAAATGGAAATAAGAGTTATTTAATTTACTTTCATATTTGAAGCAGTTACAGAGAATTGATCATCATCTGTCTATGTGACAGCAGACACTGCCATATTTGTTAGCAATTCATTTGGTCTTTGTTTATCTATGAGCTGTTTTTATTATTGAGGCTTTTATTCAGTGTACTAAATGAGCATTTACTAAATACCAAAATCCACAAACTGTTTCGCTAGACCTTAGAGGTTCAGCTCCAAACTGGCTGCACAGGCTCTGTAACAAGGCTTTCAAACATTTAACACTAGGCGATTAATCAGAATGGGATCCACACTCTGCCTTTGTGTTTCTTATGTAAATCTTCCACCACGGATAATGAGTTTCCAGTAAGGGTTCATTAAGATGAATCAGACTTACTTTAGCCTTTTTCTAATGTGGAAAGCTAGCATGATCATCAATCAATCAATGTGAACAAACAAAGCCCATCCAGTAACTGCATATGCCCCGCCCACTTCAATCTGAACACACCTAGAGAGGATGATGCTTGGGACACACACACAACACAGTCACAAATAGGTGCTGAAACACACACACACACTTTAAGTATCCTATTCATCAGGTTTTAACAGGAAGCTTTGTCCCCTACAGTTATTAATGGAGGGTGAAATGACATGATAAGAAGTGAGTTTTGTTTATCATGGTAATCAACTCAGTGTTATTGTGACTATTATGGGCGTTGTAAAACTACACTGGTGTTGCAGACTGGAAGAACTGAGTGGTTTATGATAATTGTCTGCTTGTTTATCCCCCAAACAGTACAGCATGCGTTGTGTATATTACAGGAGTTCAGAGTCTTGTTGTGTCTGTATAATGTCACAGTGGAGATATGGCAACCCTGAACTAAGCGCATAACGTCTGCTTTACCCTGAGTGGCCTGAGCCATCCAGCCAGACGGACGACACGGACACTTCTCCTCTCCTCTCTGGGTTCCGGAGTGAAAACAAGACTTTCTCCTGGTCACTGGGTTCACGGAGGCCGGCGGATTGGCACAGTGACAGCGACACTGAGAGCTACGCGTTAGAGCACAGCGCAGTAACGAGAGAGAGGAAGGTCGGCCCGCGCGGATCGAACACATATTGGACTCGCCCTGCACTTCTCCCTTGCTTCAGAAAACAGTGTAACACTTTGTGCGTAGCTTTAATTGCGGCGAGAGCTTCATACAGTCGATTTGTAAACACAGCGTGAATAGTAGAGTAGACGGTATATCGTTACTTTAGGTGCGTTCACAGGTAGGGGTAATATCCGAGTGGCCTGTCTACACACTACATCTCCAGTTGCATGATTCGTCACGCGAGCGCGTCGCGTGAGCAGAGTTGTGTGTGTGTGCGCGCGCTCGCACGTGAGCAGCGTGCTGTCAGTCTGCGTTGACCCACTTAGTGGCAGCCAAGTGCGTGTCGCGGGCATCTGTTTATTTCTTTGGTGAACGGCGACTTGCGCGTCCACGTGTCCTTTGGCCTCAGTAGTTTGCTTAATGGAATTATCTTCTTTTGCTGTGATTGGACCAAGGTTCATTTTAACAATGATAGTGAAATCTGCTAGAGGCGGGTCGCTCCAAAACATAATTCGAGATGGTATAGACTTTGCCAATACAATTAGCTGCCATCGCGGTTTGATTCAAGAAAGAAAGAAAGGAAAAGAAAGAAAGAAAAAGGAACATGAGTGCTAGTCTGAGTGCAAATGCAAGCGGGTTGGAGAGCGAGTTCCGACCACACACAGTGGAAGAGTGTAGGTGGTTGGGCTCCCTATCTGTCCCCACGTGCCTCCACGTGCCTCACGGTGTCCTTTCTGCCTTTCTGCGGTGTCGGAACGAGCTCTTCGTTCAAGTGCCGTGATTTGCTCGTCGTGCTGTGGCAGCAAGTTGGTGGAGAAATCCCCCGTAGGAACTTTTACACTCTTAATGAATTCACTGTCTGTTCGCCAGAGCGCGCGGAGAACTTATTTCTCTAAGGTCAGCTAGACCGACTTCGACAAAATTCATCCCACCCGCCAAAGCATCAATCATTCACAGGCAGATTATCCCAAATAAACAGCCTATTCTTTCAGCATCGATTACGCTGTTGGTTAGATCTGTGATATTAATTTAAGCTTCTCGGTTAACTCTTAGCATAACAAAATTAAGGCTAAAAGGATTGCTTAATTATTTGATCAATCAAGCCAAAGGTTAATGGCTATTAACTATTATATGAAACATTCGTGGTGAGATTCATGTGCGCAACCCGCGTATTAATGATACGCATATGAATGTTTTGATGATAATCTGAGAAAAAAAACAAAAAACGCAGTTTCTTGTTCAACCTTCTCCACGGTGCGGGTGGCACGGTGACTCTCTCGTGAACCAGATCTCGGAGAGATCAAAATTCAATCCTATTCTAAGAAAAGGGAGATGACGTTATTTGAAAATGTGCCCAAACTCCTTAATGAATAACTTAGCAAGAGGAGCAGGCAAACGCTGCCCCAGCCGTTTCCTGTTGAAAATGTCTCTGTAATGTAGATAAATGTGAGGGAATTTTCTCTCTAAGTCCGTCTTCTGTTCGCTAAATCTCACTACTCCAAAACGAGCCTGCGCAATGGAACAAAGTCGGAATATTGAGATGTGACATTGACTGCATCTCATCCTCTTTCTCTCTATTTTTAATGACTTCAAACAAGTTCCTTTTTGCTGGGCTTTGTCGCGCGGAGACCCATGGGGATGTCTGGCGGTTATTTCTTTCAGGGGCATTTATGTGATGTCTTAAAGGTAACTTACCGTATTTCCTTTGAATCCGAATCTGAACGGCACATATTGATTTTTCGGAGAAGCCGTATAATTTCACCTAAATGCTAGACGGTATACTCATTTTATGTTCATATTCAAGGGACATATGCGCTGAAATGAGACAACCCTTGTTCCTGATGTATGGGTGTGATGGTCGTGCAGTTAAAAACACACGTGCGCATGTTTTATTTTGTGCATGCTTGGTTATTGTAAAAACACGTAGCATTATGTTGTGACAAACTTTTGGTACTTTTGGGAATGCGAGGCACCAGGACGCGCACGCGGACACGGTACAGTGCTTGGAAGCGCCGACAGACGGCGGAGGAGGTCATGTAGTGAATTGCACAGCAGTCTATAGAAATCACAAAGTTAAATATACAGACCTTTAAAGTAAATATTGCTGACTCGACATTAATACGGATTTGAGTGATCGCAAAATGGGCTGAGTGTAGGAACCTGTATATTAAACCACTGAATGCTCTTCGGAATCTTTAAACTGAACGTAGAAATGCGATGCGCGCGGCCCCGTTATATTCATTTTATTATGTAAAGTGTTTCCTGTGTGGGTTTGGCGATCTCGGAGGCTTTCCATCTCAACTCTGCACATCGGTAGGTGAACCGCATGACTGAGCTCGAGCCTCAGTTCTGTGTGGCTTAACGGTGTGCTACTGGATACAGATGTAACTTAACGAAGCGATGCTAGAGTATGCAAATGAGTTGTAGTATAAAGGTCCTAATGAAGAAGCAGTTTAGTGAGCTTTTAGTTTGCTTCAGGAAAGAAGACTCTTATTATTTTGCTTATTATTAAAGGGTCTGTGTGTGATAGCTGTTGGATTCTAGGTACATGTAATATAGAACGAGTTTGACTTAAAAATGAATACAAGTTATTCTCTTACAAAGTGGGTATCGCGCCGTAGCGCAGAAAGGAATTCTACATCACCAGTCAGTGAACCTGTCTGACAGCATCTTAAGTATCTTAGCGCTTTGTCGCGCGGGTGTGGCTAATAAAGATTACAATTAAACTTTCTGCTATATAATAGTTTGTTATTCTCTTCTGTTAGCCTACTTACGTTTTGTAGAGCACAAATATTATTCGTTTATGCAGTTCAGCGACTTTTATCGATGGATTGTATTATTACTTAGATATGAAACATGCGCGACAAGGTTGGCACGAGATTATTAGATGTAAGAACATGATGAGGCCTCTGCCGATATATCGGATTCTGATGACAATTACGATAAATGAGTAATAAAAAGCACAGTGTTCTCGGTTAAGTTTCAGTGGGAAGGCGGAGACCTTAACACATCGCACCGGCACTGTCCGTAGTAACTCGCTTCCACTCTTCTCTCTGCAGTGTACCATGCGCTGCATCTCGCGCACGCACGCGCTCTCGCTGCTGCTGTGCCTCCTGGCGCTGACTCCGGCGAGCGTGAGGGCGGGGCCTGAGACGCTGTGTGGGGCGGAGCTAGTGGACACGCTGCAGTTTGTGTGCGGAGACAGAGGCTTTTATTTCAGTAAGTGCGGGTTTTATTTATTCATAAAGCTTTCGCTTCTTTATTTCTCCCCTAAAGCACTAATGTGTGTCTCATAAATAAAAAAATACCGATCTCATCTCTATTTTTTCTCTTTTCACTGCTTTATCGCCCCACTTTGAAGCTCCTTTGAATTTCGAACTTGTTCGGACAGTCCAAATACAGTTACTTGCCGTGAAGAAGTTCATTAAAACCCGAAGCGTAAAGAAAGATGTGCACTAGCAGGACACGTTACTCACCGTTGCTCAAATGGATATGTTAAGTTAACCGAGATCAGGTGCTTGGGAGTGTTTTAGGATTTGATGAAGCGCTTAATACGAACATCGCTTTATCACAGGATGATAGGGTGTGAGAAGTCACAGGTCAGTGTTTTACGAGAAGAGAAACGTAGATCGGTGTGTAGAAAAGATGATGAAAAGATGCGGTCCAGATCCCTAGACGACTGACCTTTAGTTGTAGTTTGGCTGAAAATCAGTGAACGACAGTGGAGAGAAAATATAACTGTAGCTGTAGTTTTCCAATAGGAACGGGAAAACTACTCAGAGGGTTTTTTTAAATGTCTGTGCTGGATCCAATACCTAAATCTAACTTTTTCCATTGAGAGCTTGGAGTCTGTGCAGAGGCGCTGATTCGAGGTGTTCTCAGTGAATACAGCCGGAGAGGCAGCAGACCTGCACTGGGTGGAGAGTCACGTTTAACACCAGTTTTAAACATCAGTTGAGTGGAGAACTGCGTAGGACCCAGCGGCTGTGTCTGTTTCTGCTCCATAATTCATTACCTGTAGCAGCATGGAGTTCACGTTTGCAACACAGTAAACAGGATAAAAAATATATCCCATTCAATAACAGTGAAAATCAGTTTGTTCAGACTGTTACATGATTTAAGGGCCAGATATGCCTAATTCAGTTTCAGGGACCCTCTGTTTGTTGTTTTTTTATCATGTTTTTCACCAAGTCATTTCAGCTTCTTACACACACACACACACACACACACACACACACATTCATTCACACACACACATTCATTCACACACACACACACACACACACACACACACACACACACACACACACACACACACACACACACACACACATTCATTCACACACACACACACACACACACACACACACACACACACACACACACACACACATTCATTCACTCACTCACTCACTCAATCACTCACACACACACAGGGCAGTCATGGCCTGGTGATAGGGAACAGGTCTTGTGACCGGAGGGTCGTGGGTTCGATTCCCAGACCTGAGGCCATGACTGAGGTTCCCTTGAGCAAGGCACCTAACCCCAACTGCTCCCCGGGCGCCAGGCTAGGGCTGCCCACTGCTCTGGGCACGTGTGATCCACAGCCCCCTAGTAATCACTAGTGTGTGTGTGTTCTAACTGCACAGATGGGTAAAAAGCAGAGGACAAATTTTGATTGCGGTGTAAAAAATCACAATTGACAAAATATGGCACATTTACATTTTCCACACACACACACGCATGCACACACACACAGAACACAAACTGGATACCGAGTATTTTGAGGTTTTGTTCAAGACTTCAACGGAACACACACACGTGGGGCAGGACAGTGGGAATTTCTGGACCTCATGTGTTAGGGTTCAGAATGGGATACATTGCATGTCTGCATCAGATCAACTTTGTTGTCTAGGAAATTTTAAGATACCATTTGCTTTCTTTGTCATTTTTTATGATTTGGTTTTGTACTACACATAGGGGGCGCTAAAACAGCAGTAGTTCACTTAGTTAACATATTAGCTTCATTTTAGACTGGCCCCTAAAAATAGCATCTTGTTTAATTGTAAATACAAATTGGCCTTGCAAAACAAATAGAAACTCATAGACCAGAAGAAGGACACAAACTGGATATCGAGTATTTTTCAGTGCGGCGGTGGGATGTTCTCGGCCAATCAGAATGGCTCCTTCAGATTCCATAGAGAAAGTATTCTGGATAATCTGCTGAGCCTATTACATAAAACAAACAAAAAAAACCCCAAAAGGTTGTTTTTTGCATCTACCTTATCTATTTATTTTTTTCTTAAACAGACGGCATATACCAAAATTTGTGTTACAGTTAATGTAGGAGTATATACTTCATATTCTGTGTTATTACTTGACCAGTAGACAGTGTTTACACTACATTACCACAAATTTGCTGCCACCTATGGAATGTTACAGACTAAAAGTGTTCAAGGTCACTGTGATTTCACTAGGCTTCATATGTGGACAAGTGGATGTTCTCAAGAGTTTAGCACTGCATGTCTAATGTAAAAGAAAGGCACAGCTAAATCTGCTTCAAACGAGAGAAGGGATTTGCTTTCGTGTCAACAGCATTGGGGCTTTTTGTGGTCAGTAATAGGGGTTGGCCAAACCCTTTACGGTCTATCAATGACCAAGGGCTTGTTATTGTCTGAAACAGCTCCAAAGCAAACACATTTCTGGTAACCTGAACTTTCTGTGAAGTCACCATTACCACATGCTGAAAGGAATGGTGTGGTGGTATGGTGTATGGTGGCCTGGACTGGCCAAATGTCTGTGGAAAAACAAAACCAAATCATCTGCTCCTCAGGCCTCAATACTGTGGCCATTCCATGAGTTGTGAAAGATAGTCCTGTCACTTTAATAGCACTCTCTTAAAGAGTGTCCGCCTCTCACTCCTTATTCTCCTCTCATCCACTTCCAGCCGTGTGGGGTCGTTATTGTTGAGGACAAATATTAGGACCTTGACATTTTTTTGTAAAACTCTAAAACAAGCACCTACATTTGGAACATTCCAGTGGGCATATAGCCAAATGTAGGACATGTACATATGGAATTTGGCAGCAAAGAATGTAACAACTTTACCCTTTTATAATATTTAAGGGGTCAGACAAGAGCTCTGACTTGCATCCCTCTGTCTGCAGTTGCTGGCATACCCTAGCTGTAGTCTGGTAGTAGTCTAGTAACTCCTGTGCCCTACCCATGTGCCCTAGCTAGGTGCCTTGCGCTCAGCCCTCTGCTCACCAGGCTGCCGAGCCCTTAGTGATCAGAGCTCCTCACTGCTCATCTGCTTTGGTCTGACACAAGTGCGCTTTACGTTGAGCCACTGGCATGTTCCAACTCAAACCATTGCTGATACTACAGCACTCCTGACCCCAGAGCTGCTCCTTATTCCACCCCAAAGTCTTTAACACCTGTGGGGCTCAACTGGTGCTGTTAAGCCATATCATGAACGCCATCAGCCAACACTGGAACAGGGGTGTCCTGCTGGAGAGGACCATGGTTGGTGGTGCGTCCTACAGAGCGACACCTCTTCTCTGTCACACTAAAGTACAAGTGGTCATTTGTTTTATGCTCCATATTAGTTCTCTCTCTCTCTCTCTCTCTCACACACACACACACACACACACACTGCTGCTGTACTGGGTCTAACTGCCCCTGATAGCAATGACCTTGTCATCCTGGCCACCTGCAGGTGGTGCCTGCCCATTGGTTTCAGGCCTACAAGTAGCAGCACCTGAACTTATCAAGACTGACATGATCAGATGAATCAAATATTGATCTCTGGGGAAAGAGAACAGGAATAAAGGAAGGAGAGAAAGAAAAAATCAGTGTTCAGCCTGGCGTAGATTGTTTTAGATGGGGTTATAACATTTAAGCAGGCAGAATTACCCCAGATGAGTTAGAACCACTGGCGAAATGGTTTGGAATCGGATAAGGGACCAGGAATCAGTGTGTGTGTGTGTGTGTGTGTGTGTGAGTGGGGGGAGGGGGAGGGAGAGGATGTGTGTGAGAGTTCCTTTGGGACCCAGTCGGATCAACAAATCTGACCAGATCAGATCTGTGCTCATGGAAAGGTGTGTGCAGCTATTCTTTAATGGATTTTGGACCTCCATGGTTGCACACCTCGGGACACTGGAAAGATACAGTGAGATACAGATTTCCACCAGCAAACTTATAGAAAAACCTTCAGGAGTACATGAAGGATTCATGAAAAAAACATGGATAAACATTAAACACACGTTCACTTTGCAGGGGAGCACAGCAACCTTCAAATGTCAAATACATAAATAAATCCATAAATTGAAGACCTCATAAGTACCATGCCCTCAACTGCCACCTATTAGCAGGGTAGTTAAAACTAAGAGATTTAAGGAGTACTGGATATACAGCAAGCCGTGATAGCTAACACTACTGTTTCCAGTGTGTTTATTGCTGGAAACAGCTGGAGCAGGGTACAGGAAAGGTGTAGACGTCACACCACCCACACACACACACACACACACAAATTTAGAAATTCTGCTCTTGTCTCATCCTGGTGCAGCGAGGGATTATGGGGGATTAAAGGATGACTAGGGCACCCTTCTCCTGCCCCCTGCTTATAGAATGGGTGCGGAACATACAAAGCAATGTGCAAAAGCCACCCGAGTGTGTTTCAGTGAAAAATCCTGACAAGGAAGAAGACATTGTGCCAGGTCTAGAGACAGCCAAGCTACGACAGAGACACCTCATCAGAATGCGAGTGAGACAGCAACCCAGCAAGGTCTCCAAGCCTGTAGAAGTGCCAGAGAGTTTTGGCTGTGTCCGCAGCCCTACTGTAGGAGAGCAGAGGTGGTTAAGAGGTGCAGGGCCCATGGGGTGCTGCTTGCTGAAGACGTCACGTTCGGTTCCTCACTCCCTGGGACGCGCACTTCAACCACCGTTGCCCTGAAGCACTAGGCTGAGCCTACAGCCCCTTCTTCTTCTTCAACTTCATCTTCTTCATCTTCATCTTCTTCTGCTTCTTGTCCAGAGCTGTGGCGGGGGGAGAGAATGGGGGAGGGTTTTTTTTTCCTCTTTTTTGGGTTTAGCTATAAAGCTCTTGTGGTGCCAGTCATAAAGAAGCAGTTTCCATGTCAACACAGCAGCTGTGGAGATCCCTGGCGCGCTGTAAACCCCAGTGCACTCTGGGAGGCTTGCTCCAGCCGCTTCAGGAACCCCAGTGAGGGTGGAAAGCCTCTTGAGCACACCACAGTGGAGGAGGAACAGAGACCCACTTCTTCGTGAGCTCCTCTGCGCAGTGGTGATGGCACGTAGCTCTCTGCTGACCTCAGGAGGCTGCAGCTGGCTGCGGTCTGACCTTTGGCCTCACCTGCCGTCTGCTTCTCTCCACCAGCAATGGCTGAAGATGCTTCATACTGACACAAAACATATCAGTAGTGCTCAGTAGCATGATGTTGTGTCACGCTTTGGTAATGAGAAGCGTTTTCGTTTTCTTTTGCCTGAGAATAGGTTTGCTTGCTCAACAGCAGATTTGGTTCAAACCATCTGTTGAAGGGATAAATGCGAATGTAAATGATATGTCAGTGTTAGCTGGGTCCAGCTGCTGCTGGTACTGCTCTGCTGTACAGGAGTGAAGCCAGTCTGGAAAACCGAGAGCTTTCAGAAACCTTTGTCTGATGTGCATGAAGTCATCAGATCATTTCAAGCCGCCGCCGCCCTTGCAGAATCATCAGACAGCCCCGAATTTCTGGAGGGGAATACAAACTGCATCACTCTTTTCTCTATCTCTATCTCTCTCTCCTTGCTCTCTTTACTCCACTCTCTATCCCTCTATTTTCCTCTCCTTCTCTCTCTTTCTCTCTCTCTTTCTGAACCTGCATGTGACTCTGCTATATCAGGTACAGTGACACCCATGACACCCAGGATCCCACAGCAGAGTGATTCCCCATTGCTCAGTAGTACCCTAGCCACCTGAACTGTAGTGCCTTACCTATCTGGGCTGTAATGCCCTACCCACCTGAGCTGTAGTGCCTTACCTATCTGGGCTGTAATGCCCTACCCACCTGAGCTGTAGTGCCTTACCTATCTGGGTTGTAGTGCCCTACCCACCTTAGCTATAGTGCCCTACCCACCCAAGCTGCAGTACCCTAGCCACCCGAGCTGCAGTACCCTACCCATCTGGGTTGTAGTGCCCTACCCACCCGAGCTGCAGTGCCCTAGCCACCCGAGCTGCAGTGCGCTAGCCTCCCAGGCGTAGTCCCTACCCACCTGAGCTATATTGCCCTAGCCTCCCAAGATATAGTGCCCTATCCAGACTAAGATGTAGTGCCCTATTCACACAAGCTGTAGGACCCTAGCCTCCTGAGCTATAGTGCCCTACCAGGCAGCTTCCACTTTCACAGCTGGCTCACATTTTCCTGCCATCACTTGAAAGTTTATGACTATTTCCGTCATTTACAGGCGCTGAGAACGGGTTATGGAAATGCTGATTCATTATTAGTTGTCTGCTATAATGTGGTAACAACCTGAATACAAGAATTCAATGTACTCATGGTACCCAAGGTTAGAGGAACATTGTCTGATCCTCAGCCTGGTCTTAACTCACCAAAACTCATATTGGGCTACAAAAACTGCTTCAGCAGCTGATTCCAGTTAGTACAGTAGTTAGCATCTTTAATTAATCAACAGCTCAATAGCACAGTAATCATATGCTAGGCTGTCCAAGCAGGCCAGTTTATCAGAGAAGTAGTACAGAGAGAGAGAGAGAGAGAGAGAGAGAAAGGGAGAGAGAGATGAGGGAGAGAAAGGGAGAGAACACTCTAAGGTCAAGGTCAGCAAAAAACAGAAAACAGATAACAAATGGACAGAGCCACAAGTTAGCAGCTGGATGAGCAATCCCAGAGCCGCTCTCTCCAGTTGGGCTGTCTGTGATTAAATCAGCCTGTGGTTAAAAGCATAAGAGGTTGTTTCCTTGTTTAGTTTATGATGCTTTAACAATGGCTCTTTGTTTACAGGTGTTACACGTGCTCTCTTGTTAATGCATTACTGAAAACCTCTGTTTTAGCTCATTATACTGTATTGGAAAAACTGTTTGTACTGGGTGTTGCACATTGGTTTGTGCAGTGATCTTTTTCTCGTCTCCATCTGGGTGGTAGGATTGTGTGACTTATTTGGAGAAAAACAGCAGATGTTTGGACGGTGGAACCCTGGAACCCTTTTTTTTGGGGGGGGACCGTCATCAACAGCCTGAAATTCAGAATCTGCTTCTCTTTGTGTCTTCCTGTCACACACAAAGAGCGCATGGTCAGCAACCCAAACTCAAGTGTCTACCCATTTCTATATAGTTATATAGATAACTCTATATATCAACAGCAATGAGCTAATGTAATAACTTTGGCATCAGAACGTTCAGAGGCTGCTGTATGCATGCAGTGAGTCACTGTGTTAAACCACAAGGGTAGTGGGCATAACAACCAGAAATAAACAGCACACAGAACGCAGGCGAACCCCAAACACGTGGCGGTACCACCAGCATACATGCGTCAGCTGTTTCCAAGCAGACGTGAAAAGACAGACATGGTTGGCATGGTTGTGAGAGAACACATGACACGTGACATGATGGGGTGTGGCTAGGGCGGAGCAGAGCAGGAGAGGACCAATCAGGAGCCAGGAAGCCAGCAACAGATATAATGTTAGGCTATATTTCAATTAATACCACAGAACTGAAAATAGAAACAAAAATAAAATTATTATCGGACTTGTGACTTCCTGACCTAGTTGTGGGATCGGTTCTCTCACTTTAAGCATAAACCCAGGACCAAACAAGCATAATTAAAAAGATTTCACAAACACATACCATTAATTAATTAATTAATTCATTCATTCATTCATTCATTCATACATCCATTCACAGTAGAGTACGCCTGATCTCCTGATCGTCTACCCAAGGGTGCGTCTGTCTGCAGGAACATGCCCCTTTCTGCACGAGAGCCTCTCTCTTTTCAAAGTGCCGCTGTCAGTGTTCACCACGTGGACTGCAGACATTAATGCTCTTTGTCAGTCCTGGAAGCCCAGTGAGCCAAGAGCTATTAACTCTGAAAGGCAAAGGCATTTCCTCCTTGTAAATGCCATATTAAATTATTATTATTTTATTTGGTAACAGGGAAAAGCCTATCAGGCCTGTATTGCTCTAGGCAAGTGGGGGACAGTAAATGGAGAGTGGGATGTTTTAAAAAGACCACAGGGAGGGGCTTGATGGATTAAGGTCTCAACTTGGGAGGGATGCTAAGCCTGTAAGTTACCTTGAGGATGCTTCTTATATAAATTCTTAATTGACTGAGACATTTGAGAGTTATGGAAGTCCATGCATCAAATATACGTGGACCCTCCTTTAAAAAGCTTCAGCTGATACTGGTGTAGCACTGTAAACCAACGTCTGTGAAAATTGACCACACTTGCAGATTCAATGCTGGTGATGAATAGTGAGGAAGTTCACTAAGCTCATGTTTGTCTTTGCGCAAAGCAAGTCAGTCACAGTCTCTACAAGTGCTTCCCTGCCCCCGTAAGCTTCCATCCAAGCCTGTAAGGTGAACCTTCCAAGAGCTTGCACAGATACACACTCTGTCCCAGTGTTTTGCACGGAGGCTGGAGGCTTCTCCCCGTGTTGCGGATTAGACACAAAGCCAGGTATAACGTTTTTTCTGCAGACCTACTCAAAATCATTTACATTTACATTACAGTCTGGCTTCTACATAGCTTCTATTTCCCCTACTGCCTGGCACAGTTTACTACCGAAAGGTTCTGATTCATTAAGACTCTTGGTATGAGATCTTGGAAGCAAAAATTGCCATAAGTTGGGGAAATTAAAATGGATAAGGTGTGTGAGCTCACTGCAGCATCCCTGCTGTGAACTACTCAGGATGAAAGTGAGCGTGCCATTTGGAAAAACATCTTCCCACTGAAGACGTCTCCCCTATGAAGACGTCTCCCCAATGAAGACGTCTCCCCAATGAAGACGTCTCCCCAATGAAGATGTCTCCCTTCTTCCCTTCTCATCACTGACTTTATGGCACTAACTTTGTTTTTGACTGTTGATGGAGACCGATGGGGACTCTGCACTTCTGTAGTTTCTAGACGTGTTCTCATTTTCGACAGGCAAGCCGACGGGTTACGGCTCGCGGCGTCAGCACAGGAGTGGCATCGTGGACGAGTGTTGCTTCCAGAGTTGCGAGCTGCAGAGGCTGGAGATGTACTGTGCGCCAGTCAAACCCGCCAAGGCCCCACGATCCGTACGGGCACAGCGGCATACAGACGGCCCCAAAACGCCGAAGGTCAGAAAGGTCATTGAATTTAAGCAAAGCACTCTCCCTTTAACTCCTTCCCTGGCTTAGCCTACTGACACTTGTTTTAGTAAACTTCACACTCAGTTCCGTGCTCATGATTTCAAATATTTGTGAATTTCTTCCTTTGCAGAAACCAGTGTCTGGTCACAGCCATTCATGTAAGGTATGTACATTTCTGGGTGTGATGCTTCATTAGAATAATTAATTAAAATGGTAATGCTGTTAATGACATGAAATATTGCTTCTAGTACTCATTCTCCACAAAAACCACAGTAACATTTGTGGTTGTCTGTTTCCCTGGAGAGTACACTGTTTCATCTGAATATCCGTGTACCGGAGGGCTGCTTGCTAGATCGCTCATGAGACAATTTGATTTGATTTGATTTATCAGGAGTCTGTATATCACAAGGCATCTCAGTATTACAGTATGATCACAATGGCCAACACACAAAACAAACATTGAAAGAATGAAAGTAGAAAATAGTCAAGCTTAACAAATGCTTGATGACAACCCTTAATAACAAAGCTTTAAAAAAAACATGGAACATTTTATGCCATAAGCATAAATCATTATATAGCATAACTCTGCATAAGCTCTGAGCAGAGGGACAGACTCCGCCCAGTTTATCAGTCTGATTGCAAGAACGCTCCAGCACTTTAATGTTTTGGTGTTGTTAGTATTGATCAGCTCTGCTGGGTGAGATACAGTAGCACAGCAGAAAGGGAATTACCAGTGGATTTGAATACACTGATTAGAAAATGATTTTTAAAAAAATACCAATGCAAAGTTCAAAGCTCTGATTTGAAGTCATGAAAATTAGAAACGCAAAACCACAGATGATTAGATGAACAGTGCCCCCACTGCTCTAAAGCGTGCTGTGAAAGAACCGGACATCCTGGTGTCTTCTCGTCCAGACACGTCCAGTGAAGCCTTTGCCCCAGAGGGACGCCATTAGCACATTACCCCTCAAGTGCATCCTGGTGTCTTCTCGTCCAAACACGTGTCATCCCACTAAGTGTTTCGACGAGTTCTCTTCACTGCATCTCCATCTTCACCCCATCAGCAGCACCATTAACAGGAGAGATGGCTAAGTGCTTTCTGCAGTGGACCTGTGGTTTGTCGTGCTCCCATATGTGCCGGAGTCATGTCCCATTTCTACGGCCCAAGGAGAAGATCTTGTGCTGTCCCACTCTGGTGTGCTGGATCAAAGTCCCCAGTTTTGCCATTGTGAATTACACATATTCATCTTCCAGTGGTGAAGATATTAAATGTACTGCTGACAGTAGGGGAGATTTTATAAAAAAATAAAAATAAAAAAACCCAATCCCAAAAATGAGAAAAAAATCTGTTCCTTGAACAGCTGTGTTGTTATGGGCACGCAATATGGAGTTTCAACCCAAAGCTGTTTTCCTGTTCTTTGTCTGCTTCTTGATTTGTGTCTCCGCTAGTTCTCAAGCTCTGAAATAACTCTTTCTTCCTCTCTCTCTCTCTTTCTCTCCTTGTATTTCAGGAAGTTCATCAGAAGAACTCAAGCAGAGGGAACAGCGGGGGGAGGAACTATCGAATGTAGTGGACAGGGGTGAAAGAGAGATGAGCGGAAATAACCGGCAGTGTAAAGTGGAGGAAAGAGTGTGAAGACTACCCCGCTCCCCCAGGGCAGTGGTTCATTCTGTCAGCAAAAAAAAAAAAAATCCATGTACAACTATACCTTGCAACTACAGAGAAAGTTTGACTATTTTATACACTGCACCATTCCATAGTGGGAAGAAGAGAAAGAAAAATCAGAAAAGCCAAACTAATTTAGCTGCTAAAATGTTGTATAGCTCTGTTGTGGACAGCTGCATCTCATGACTGTGGGCAACGCCATATTTCAAAGTTGGTGGATACTTTAATAGACCAAAGCCATTTGTAGGCATGACCACTGCTTCTCGGTCTGATGGATAGGATGGGTAGTGTGACTGACCGTTGGGACAGCAGGTGATGGGTGGAGTGGTGGTACAGCAGGTAATATGTGGCGTGGTGGTCACACACACCCCTTCTTGATTAATAACAAATGGTTGGTATCAAGACACAAGTCATTTTGATGGAATTCTAGCAAGAGCTAACCTTGATCAAGCTTCCGTTAAAACAATACACAGCCTCCTCCAGTGATGAGAAATACCTTAGATAGAGAGTTTTATCAGGAAAGATGATGAAAAGATGATTAGATAATAAAGCTTTTACATGCACAACAGAGGATTTGAAACTGAGGCTTTTTGCAGTGTTACAGAAGACTATAATGCAAGGCTATGCTGCACAGTTTCTGGACAGCCAAGATCCAGCTGACAGACAGGATCCTGTGTGGTTAAAGCAGCAGGATGGTCAAACGATCCTTCAGCCTGACCCTCCGCATCCTGCGAAGACCTGCCACTCCACCAAACACAGCTCCCATCAATATAACTCTCTCTCTTGCATCAGATTGCAAAGAAGTGCAGAATATGAACAGGTTTCTAGAAGCATTTACACCAAAGTAACCCCATACATCAGAGAGTGAGAGAGAGAGAGGAAGAAAGAGGAAGATGAGAGCATTTCCACAAAAGCCTTTTAGCATTGATTATATTAGTGTGCTTAGACAGGATGCAAAGTTACGCCTTTGACCTAACTACAATATATATATATATATATATATATATATATATATATATATATATATATATATATATATATATATATAACCACTCTACCTTTGACCTGGGAAGGAGAAGCTCTTGTGTCCCTTGTCAGGAGAGTGCTGGATGTAATGTGGGAGCAGCACTCACACGTACCGGTTGCACTGAAGCGTCTTCAGAGCACGAGGTGATTCTCCAGCCCATCCACAATGAGACACAAATATTTGCACAGTCTTCCTGAGTCGTGATTCTTCTCCCTAGACTAAGATCACATCACATCAATTGCATTGTCCTGTAGCTGTGTAATCAACCAATATTCCTATTTATGTTAACCACCATATTTGTGATTTTCTTTTTTTTTCATTATATATGATGGCATCTTATAATAGAACCATATAACAGAGCTCTACCCACTGTACAATGGTGCTATTTTGTAGTTACTTGCAAGGGTTGGTTAAAAGCAGAACTTCGTGAGTGGGGTAGGGGTAATCTGGTGAGTGGGGTAGGGGTAATCTGGTGAGTGGGGTAGGGGTAATCTGGTGAGTGGGGTAGGGGTAATCTGGTGAGTGGGGTAGGGGGAATCTGGCAAGTGGGGTAGGGGTAATCTGGTGAGTGGGGTAGGGGGAATCTGGCAAGTGGGGTAGGGGTAATCTGGTGAGTGGGGTAGGGGTAATCTGGTGAGTGGGGTAGGGGTAATCTGGTGAGTGGGGTAGGGGTAATCTGGTGAGTGGGGTAGGGGGAATCTGGCAAGTGGGGTAGGGGGAATCTGGTGAGTGGGGTAGGGGGAATCTGGCAAGTGGGGTAGGGGTAATCTGGCAAGTGGGGTAGGGGTAATATTGTAAGTGGGATGGGGTAATCTGGCAAGTGGGGTAGGGGTAATATTGCGAGTGGGGTAGGGGTAATCTAGTGAGTGGGGTAGGGGTAATATGCCGAGTGGGGTAGGGGTAATCTGGAGAGTGGGGTGGGGGTAATCTGGCAAGTGGGTTAGGGGTAATATAGAGAGTGGGCTAGGGGTAATCTGAAGGTTGGATCTCTTCCCTTTTGCACAGCCTTGATGGCCACCATTCTAGAAATTGTTCTTGTTTTTATTTGTATGGTATATCAATTAGGTGGTAGTGTATGTGAGCAAATGTATTTGTGTCAGATCTGTGAATGCATGAGAAAGAGTCCATGGTAAATTATCATTTGTGACTCAGCAGAGATCCCTACACCAGATAACTTGAAAACACTGTGAACTCATGACCTCTGGTGGTCTTAAGGCTTAGTGAGGCTTCTCGTACATGCTGGCTACATTACGCAGGTGATTTTGGCACTGATATTCACCACCCAGAGCATATTTGCAGTAAATAAGGCCATGTTGCAAACCTGTCAACAGTGGAAATGGCCCCAGGGCACCGTTAAATCTCTCCGAACATGAAGTTGGTAGTGTAGTCAGGCAATGGGGATGTCTGCTTCTCAGATGTTATTATTTTACCCTGACCCATTTATTTATTGAATTACCTGGAAAGTGCTGTTATAAATATATATACTTATTACTAATTTCTTATATACTAAATGATGAAATTACTATTATTAATTGAAATTAATTTGGCCCAAGTCGGTTTACAGGAAATCGTACTGCAGTGATATTTTATCCTTTGAATGTTAGCATTTTGCTAAAGACTTTTAATCCACTTACAGTAATTTTACAGTAAAGGACAGTTTGAAATCTGTCATGCATATTTACAAATATTCATTAAGCATGCCGGCTTTCCAGAGTTGAGTCACTCAAGAGTATGATGATAACCAAACACTTGTATTTTATTTTATATTTCCAATGCGCAAATATTTTTTTCTCTCGATACATTATAATGTCAGCTATCACAGAAATACATAAAAACGAGGAAGAAAAAGTAAATCAATAATAAATATAAAATCTTATGTGTACATACAAGTATCTGGGGCTGTAAAGACAAATATGCTGTACAACAAATATAAACTCATCACCATAATACCAAAGACTTTGAATAACTGCGAATTACATTGTGTGTCCAACATCTCAAATCACTACAAAATTCTCTTTATTTCAGTTTATGGTGCATTCAGTGTTCATTCAGACACATTACCCTAATGACGGTGGGGGAGGAGGTGCAGAACGGGTTCTTCTGCAGATTGGATGGTTCATTTGGAACACAGTACATGTAAAAGCCGTTCCTCATTTTTACATCTTAAGGGTTGTCACTAATGGAGAAGCTGCTTCAGTGTACAGTATATTGATATTGTCAGCTATAGTGAGTTATCATGCATTACCACTTCTTGACTAAAGGGAGTAGGTTTTAGATCCAGAAACATAGAAATATAGAATGGCAAAAATCAAGGTTTTTTTTGTCTCATTTCTGAATCAAAATACGTAAACCATGATGTGGATGACAATGAGTTTATAAATATGTAAACCATGACATACATGACAATGAGGAATATTTATCACTTGTATTTTCTGGTGAGGCTTCTGTGACTGGTGATCTATCACCTTCTGTGGACATTATGGCAATGACACAGTTCACCAGTCCTGCTGAATAAACCACTTGTCAATATTTCTAAGTCTCAATGTGCGAGTTACTTTGGGGGGGTCCCTAAGGAGAATGCTGCATTTCCAGCCAGGATACAGGGGCAGATAAAGGCTCTTGTATGCTGTCAGTACTGTATTAATGGATATGTAGTGAAATTAAGCCTTTTGAACAGATCACCTGGCCACCCGACTATGGTTAAGCAGACAGTGTGGTCTGTAAATGTGGAGGGGGCTCCTGGCAGGAACCTGGTCCATCTACTCCAAACCCAACTCCGTCCATCTTCTCCTGTAACTAACACTCAATCAATTATTAGCACCAATTAGAAAAAATACACCCTAAAAACAAGAATGGAAATTAAAGATTGGGAGTTTTGTGGTAGACAAAACCTATGAGAAAGTATATCGTATATGTCCTTCATGTTGGTTCATGACCACACATCACAATGATCATAAATATCTATGTCATTTACTATCATAGTTTCTATGCCATGTCTATGTGAAATTGGGTATCTGCTCCCACAAGTTCTCCTGATCACTACAGAGTGGTTTAAAACAACAAAGGGTGCACGCCACAGCCAGCAAAAGCGTTCTTTAACATCTACCAACTCATTAGTGTTTTAGGCACAGTTATATTTTAGGCACAGTTATATTTAAAGCACCTACCATTGATCTCCACTGTAGGTTCTATGTGCAGCTCCTCACCACTGTTATGTTATCAGAGGAGTCATTCATCATCCCAGAAATCCTGCAATGGTAATTAAAAATGGCAAATTTGAGAGAGGAAGTGCTCGGTGTGCTTCAGGAACACATGAGACACACGGATCAAGTAGCAGTCTCGCGCGTTTCTCTCCAGATGCGGTTTCGGGTAGCCCAGTCCCCCAGAGCCCGGAGTGCATACGAGGACACTGTTCCTGGATCTAACCCTGAAACTGAAGCTTCAGGCTTTGGCCACATGTGCCCCGCGTCTTTTAAATGTCCTTGTGGTCTATTTCAGGGTTTGCTCCCTTCCCCTAGCTCCCCCCACAGGCGTGTCAGAAGGGGGAACAAACTAGTGTTTCAGTGGCAGACTGCTCACTGCTAATGAATGAATCAGGAATCAGAAAAATATATATCAGGATGCCACTTACTGGAGGTAGAAACAGTACAATCCTAAAATGCATTTCAGATAGTCCTGGAAACTGTGATTTATACAAAGGATCAAGAGAAACGTGTTATATGACTTGCAAGTAAGACGAAAACCTCCTGCAGTGTAATTCGTTGTTTGACCAAGGCCATATGTTCCCCCTAACTCAAATGAGCAAAGAAACTGTCAAGGTCCATCACACTGTAGTCTCACACCAATCCAGTCTCATTAATACATAAGAAATCTTTCTCACAACACAGGTATTAACACCAGTAGTATGGCAATATTCACACCCCAGCCCTTCTCTTGTTCCATCTCTCCCTGAGCAGTGGAAATTCACTGAGTGCTGATTGTGGTGAGAGTGTTGGCTCAGCTGTGGGCTTTAAGCTCCCATGATGTCAGAGTCGTATTTTCCTTGGAGAGCCTCTCATCAGTTGCATTGTTCCTGGAAATCATGGTCTGTACTCTGGACAACAAAGAAGCCAACCCCATCTCAGCCCTCCAGCATGAGTCCCCCCACCCCACACACACACACACACACACACACACACACTGAGACCCTAGCTCTTTAAAACATCACCAAGCAACACGTGGGGAAGAAAGATCTCGTGATCTGCTATTCCAGTTGATCACAGACTCAATTTCAGGGTCAAGCAGGAACATAATGGGACATGACCTCTCTTTCTGAATGGTGAGATCTCTTTCTGAATGGTGAGATCTCTTTCCGAATGGTGAGATCTCTTTCCGAAGGGTGAGATCTCTTTCCGAATGGTGAGATCTCTTTCCGAATGGTGAGATCTCTTTCCGAATGGTGAGATCTCTTTCCGAAGGGTGAGATCTCTTCCCGAATGGTGAGATCTCTTCCCGAATGGTGAGATCTCTTTCTGAATGGTGAGATCTCTTTCCGAATGGTGAGATCTCTTTCTGAATGGTGAGATCTCTTTCTGAAGGGTGAGATCTCTTTCTGAATGGTGAGATCTCTTTCGTTTCCATTTGATCACTGGTTTGAAATGAAACAGGAATGGAAGAAGGTAAAATTATTGTATAAGGGGGCACATCAATATAAAACAGTGATGCTCAGGGTTAAATGGACTTCACTGCACTATATCTAGCCACATGACCACAGAAGACACATCAGTCTGAATGAGTCTGAAGTGTCCATCGGTGTTCTCACCAACATAAGGCTTTAGTGACTCCTTATAACACTTGTATGTCACAGATGGAGCCTTTACATCTATCTTCTGGCCTTCTTGCTGTTTTTCTGATTCTTCAAATACAGTTTGTAGATGGGCCTGTTTTAGGTGAACTTAGATCCGTTTCCTCGAAAGATGTGCAATTCCACATAATTCTTTTGACAATTCAGTACCAGAAAGCAGTGTAACTTTAACCTCCACGCAAACTGCCCACACAGACAACTCCCATGTGCTCCATGCCTTTGAGGTCCAATGGTCACACTTACACAGAACTGTATATCCATCACTGGAAAGAACCGTAAGTGAAGGACATGGAACTGGGACCAACTAACAACAACAACAACAACAACAACAACAACAACAATAATAATAATAGTTCTTATGCCATTATGTCATTATGTATATCATGTCACTTCTGATAATTGCCTTTCAAAATATTGAGAGGACAGAAATGGATTTCCCTCAGTGTGCTGTGCTCAGGTTACAGGATGTCTGTAACCTCAGTTCCACCTGGTTCACATACTGAGGAGAAGGCTCATCTCGTCTGGTGCTCTATGGGTTCTCCCAGTCAGCCAAAGCACACAGAAACCTTCACAAAACCAGCGTAACAGCTGCAAGATACTCTATACAACACAAACAAAAACCACAGCGAGGATTCTCATTAAACACCAGTGTGAAAACAAAAACATTAGGTGTGGAGCATTCAGAGGTTGCACTCAGTTTCAAACAGAATAAAAACTAGCTGTGAAATAAAGTTCCAAGCTGTTTCTCGTAAGCTAACAAACAAATTCAAATGCTAAACTTGCTGATTACTTCAAACAGCTTTGAAAGTATGTAAGTAACAGATCAATCAGTTAGACATCCACACTCCCTACTGCATACGAGCACAAGGACTGCAGGCACATTCTGGCTATGATTCTGCAACAGTCAAACCAACAGATACTCAACCTACTCAGGCTTGGGTAAACATGCTAAATCTGAATGATTAACCCAGTAATTCAATTATTTACATACTATATTCAGTAGTTTACCACCACTCACATTTATAATACTGATTCAAAACACTATTTTAACCCATTTAGTTATTTCTACACTTTGCTCATTCTAATTCATAGAAGAATGCAAATATTAAATCATACAATGAACTCGTTGTACCTTGTTGAAGAAGGAAAGGAAGTCTTCAATAGGCTGTGTGTTTTTTTTTTTTTTGGTGTTAAGATATCAGTGTTAAGCACAGGCCATGCTGGGAGACGTGCGTGTGTGTTTCAGCGGGAGAGTGAGAGACGTCAGCAAGGTGGACATCAGCGCCGAGAGCAGGGTTATAACAACAGAGCACTCTGCACTCCTCTCCTGGAACACCAGTGTCCCTACAGACCTGCTTCCTTCAGTAGATGGGCTCTCCCTCCAACACAAATACTCACAAAATAAAGGCGGAGTGTTCCAAGTAAAATCACTTCAGCTGAGTTCAATAACTATTATTCATGTCCGATTTTCCCCCCTGTGCAACAGCTTTATTGACATTAGTAAGGAAAACCCTTGTAGGCTACTTTCTGAGGACCCAAAGAGAAGTCTGGGAGAGCCATACTGACCCCCATTTCCATGACAAACAGCCTAAACACTGGTACTCGTAATTGGTTGTAACTTACACCATAGTCCCTTGCCCTACCATAGTCTCTCATCAGTTAGACCGTTAACTGGGATTGCACACGGTCTCCATATGTACCTATGTGGTTTATGGCTCAGACATTGTGATCATTTAAGGTAACAAGCATCACTCTACACCTTTGTAGCCATTTCAGAGGGCAATCTCTCACAAAATCACGGCTCAAAGACCTCCTAGATCTCTGATCTCCTAGCGGTGAGCTCAGAGACCACCAAGAGATATTATATGATACACTGGGCTGACCTCACAGTGTCCCGTCTCACTGCTTCTTGTTTCTTACACAGCATGTGTTTGTCACCACATTTTCAAATACCCTCTGAAGACTTTAGAAGACTTTATTTAAAAGGTGACATGAGAGCAAAAACCTTTGACTTTCCATCCTGTGGCTATAGAACTGGCTGTACAGAGGATGAAAAGATAATTCTTGTCTGTTTTTCCCTGCTGTATCCACATTAAAATGCCCCCGAGTTCAGATATAATCCAGCCATTCACAAAGGCCCAGCATCTGCACATAAGTAGTGACAAACCCTTTTCAAAAATGTAATCTCTGGTATTATGATTCACACAATAGCTGTGAAAGGGCACCCACTGCTTCTTGAGAAGAAACTGAGTTATTTTTGTGGATCTAGCCTAAAGAATGGTAGAATGACATCAGTATTCTGTATCTATCAGTTGATGTTAATGACCGACAATTCACTTAATCTCAGCTTCAGAGGTATAAAAGACATTGTTGTGAGTCTTAGAGCAGCTGAGGACAGGTGACAGCAGGACTGGTTCTGGTTCTGATGAACAACATCATGGTCAACCTGTCTACTCTCGTGTTTGCGATCGCACTGTTTGTCAGGTGTAATGCTCATTACCCAACATCAGTCTTTCCTTCAGACAGAACGGAGGAAGACAGAGCAGACCCAGGCAGTTTGGACACGGTGTTGGGAGAAGATCTGGTGAACGGAGCCAACACTGCTGCTCTATCATCCATGAGGTCCTTCCTGGTGGACCAAAAACTGGCTGATGAAGACAGGAGAAAGAGGATCTTCGTGACCTTAGTGAGTAAACCTGATACTTGACCTGATGAGTAGATGCGTACCTTGCTCTAAGGCTCGGAGGGATCTTTGACAGGGCACTTCCACTAACAAGTGTATTTCACATGTGCCTTGGTTGGCTAGGCTATATGTACACACCCACCAGTTGGTACTTGACAACTTTAGTGAAATCTCTTTGTTCGTTAGAAAATAAGTACTTGCGTACATGGTCATTCAAAATTATTTCTATCCTTAGAATTCTGTTAGCAGTCAAATATGCAAAAAGTATTAAGGAAAATTTTATTATACAACAAAAACTGAGCTAATTGCTGTTTTGTTCAGTGTATGGTGTCTATTGTTGAATTTACATTTTCCTCTTAGAACAGCTCTTCCTACAGCCATCAATATCACTTAGACATTCGTCTTTTTGCAGTTTCGCTTAGACCTCATGCAAACACGGAGAGATTGAGACACTACACAAAAGGTGCGTCTTTGGATGGATTCCATGCACGTGTACAGTGGCCGTGGATTAGGTTTCTCCATGGAAATGTTGTACGATCCTCATGTTGAAACAGTTATCAGAGCAGTAATGGAACAATCGAACGGGGGAGAGGTTACAGGCACGTGGGGGAAAGCACGACTGTGAATAAAAGAGGCCAGTGTGATCTTGTAAAAGGGTGAATGGAGGCATGGAGAACCATGTGTACTCACAGCACTTTCTTCCCTACTCAATACGACATACCAGAATGGTTCAGGAGCCCCTGGGCGTGTACCGTTCAAATTAACTTAAACATCTCCAGGTGTGGCTTGAAAAGGAAAAAAAAAAAAGACACATGCTTCCATACAGATCCCCAAAGAGGAAACAGTGGTTTATGTTTATGTTTAGTTTAGGGAATGCTTAGGTTGGGTCGTCAGAGAAGGCCCCTAGCCCACAGACGCTGCTTGGTGATTGTCAGTGATCCGTTCTCACAGGATGTGGGGGCGAGGCGGGATGTGGGTGGCGCACGCCCCGACTTTGGTCTGTCGTTCCCCGCGCTGTCCCTGCGAAGACAAGACCACACTCCCTCTAGAACCCTGAGGGACGACCACTACAACACAAATGACCTCATCCCCATAGCCCGGAGGGACCAGGACCGTAAGTACAGGCCTGTTCTCTCACTCACTCCCTCTCACCCCATCTCACTCCCCCCGCCTCCCTGCCCCCGTTCTCTTCTGCTTCATTGATGAATGCAATACTGGAATATGGCTGATGGCCAAATGTGGTCCCACAGGTCAGCCTGGTGATGTGTTTTGTCAAACTGGTTTTACTTTCTCCAGTCATTCTTACTCACTCAGAGAAAAGGAAAGATGGGATTTCAACATTTTGACAGCACCCATGACATTGATCCATGCCAGAGTTTGGATAACTTTCCAAACACGTGGAGTGTTTACTTAACAGAAACTAGGCAAATCCATACAGTGCAAAAACCATAACCACAATTCGGAAAAGATTGTTTTTTTTTTGTTGCTGATTGCTTTGAATTTACTATTGCAAATTATCAACATGCTGTTTTAGATCATTCTTAGTGTAAGATTGAACACAGGTTTGGTTTCAGTGGATGTACATGTTTTAACGGTCAAATCACGCAGCTTAGCAAATCCACAGCCTTCCTTCCACAGCCACAGCCTTTTGCTTTTATTTAAATAAAATTAAAAATAAAATAAAATCAACATCTCAGACTCACTGAAAACCCAGTGAACACTTTGGTTTGGTTTAGCGCTTCGCTGCATGATTGGGAGAGTCTACCGCCCCTGCTGGTAAGCCCGAGGACAGACCCCGCCCACAGCCAACCTGGAGCACTCTGAGGACAGACCCCGCCCACAGCCAACCTGGAGCACTCAAGAGGACAGACCCCACCCACAGCCAACCTGGAGCACTCAAGAGGACAGACCCCGCCCACAGCCAACCTGGAGGATCCCATCTCATTTACATCACTGTCCTCAGTAAATCCCATCATGGAACCTCTGTCTAAACAAACAAAAAAAAAATAATACAGCTGTACAGTTTAAAAAGTTGAATAAAACTTTAATTGAAAACTACAAAGGATGATCAGCTTTTGGTTGAAAGTGCATACAATGCAAGATCATTAGAAAAATACGGATATACATGTCATAAAACCCCATATAACATGTTAGAAACCCCCATATAAAAGATGTGCTGTGCAGTGCATAAAATACAAAGCTGTGTCTTCATAGTGCTTCAGTCAGAAACTCACATGTTCAAATGTGCAGCTGCGTTGTTCTATTTAAAACCGCTCACACTCTCAGATAAAGTGTCGCAAATCCATGTCAGGAGACACGATTACACATGCTTGGCTCGCTCCACTTTCAGTGCATTTAGATCACTGAAATAAATAACACACTGATCTCCTGACGAACCGTCCCAGATACGTTTTAAATCACAGTCGGAAAAAGCTTGTGAGCTTGCTTTGACCTGCGAGAACTTTCCTGGGGGCAGCTCTGGACTTCCTCGTTCCCAGCCGTGAGTGGTGGGCGGCCATGCCGGCTCTCTTCTGGGGCGGCTGGTTCTCCTCCCTCCCTTCACCCACACCTTCTCCACTCTCCAGCTTCCTCTTGGAAGTCTTGATGACCTTTTGGAGTGGTGCCAATTTCTGACCCACACCACCAGTTGGCATGAGAGCGATTCGTGGCACCAGAACAGCTTCATGTCCAGAACCTCGAGGGGCAGAGTTCACAGGCATCTGGATCACTTCTACTGCAGAACACCGGGGTGGGGGAGGTGTTGGGAATCAGCACGCACACACACACACACACACACACACACACACACACACACACACACACACACACACACACACACACACACACACACACACACACACACACACACACACACACACACACACACACACACACACACACACACACACACACACAAAAGTGTGGAGGATTTGGGGGGAGGGGGTAGACTTATGATGAAATTGCTGACGTTAGCCTGCAGTTTAACAGGCAGTGTTTATTTTACAGAGCTGAACCTGAACATTTGTCATGTAACACGGTGGAGCAAACCCTGAGGTCCCGTGCACGCTCGCTCGCACGCACGCACACACGGTGCATGCACGTGTGAATTTGTTCTTTGGGTTTTTACTACAGATGTGACCCCATCCAGCTGTTTAGAATGGGGAATCGTTTAAAAGGTTGATCTTAAGTACCAGTCCCCAAGCTGGGTTTGGGCAGAGTTCACAGCCCTGGCTCAGAAAGTGGCCCTATTAGTCCGACACTGTGGCGTCAGAAGGTTCTGGAAAACTCCCCTGTGTGTGTCTTTCCATAAACTATGAATGTGGTTAAGCAACTTCACAAAGGAATGAAAGTTGTTTTGTCTGGATGGCAGTACCTGAGAGTTTATGGCAAGTATCTGTGGACGCTGGTCCTTCCTGAGAAGCCGTAACAGGTGAGGGTCTCTGGCGTTTGGGAGCCGGGTGCATGCAGGTAGAAAGTTGATTTGTGCTGGGAAACTCGAGTACACGGTTTAGGGGTAGACCATCATCCAGGTATGTGCAAGCAAACTGGGAGCGAATGACCCTCACCTGGAGGAACAGAAACAGAAAAGCAATAATCTGAGAGATTAGCAAGAAAGCCGAACACAGGAAACCCAGATGGTCCAGGTGCTGAAGACACAGAGGGTGAGCGGTTCGGCTCGATTGGGCCACAATGCTCAGGACTAGTGGGCCCATCCCCCAACACCCACGTCCCAAAACCAGACTGTCCACAGCTAAAAAGAAGGAGTGGACCCTGGACATGAAACCATAAAACACTGCAGGCAAAACTGGGTGGGACTGGAAATGTTATTGGCATGTCAGTGTCCTAAGGGTGCACCACCCCCACAGAAATGTTACTGGCCTCTCAAATGTATTTGGAAGACAGACAGAAGAAATCTGGTAATCCCATATTATGAAATCTTTAGGTAGATAAGCACTGGAAATCCAGTGTCACTGAAGACCTTTGGATTAAATAAAGCCAGTCCAGGCAACAGACATCCTGTTAGCTAGCTAGTTAGCCAACAGCTGGCAATCCTGTCATCTGTAGCAACAAACGTGCAAAAAGATATTTCAGTCAATGGACTTTTCATTTATTTATATTTTTTTATTTCACTGGACTGGTTACACTATGCCACTGAAATTACTCTCATGAAAGACAAATATTATTAGTCTCTGATGGCCAAGGCACTCACGGCCCCCTCCCTTAATTGGTCTGGACACAGCGCTGAGTGGGAAAGGGGAAATGTCAGATCAAAGTCTTTCGAAACACGTTCTCTCAAACGAACACCGAAAGCAAGAGTAGCCCTCAGCCATGGAGGCTTACGACAGCAGGCCGGTGTGCCCCGTTTGCATGCTAATGGACACCATCCTGAATAATGATGCCGGCACCTAAATCCAGCAGCACCAGGCCCCGCCCCCCAGACTCTCAGCACATCCCCATAGCGGCAGCAGCTGGTGTAGCAGGTCGGCAGGGGCATGAAGACCCCCCTAGTGAACCAGGGATGTGTTCTGGCATGAGCTAGCAAATTCGAGAGCAAAGTGAGGGCAGAGAAGGACATGGGGGCAAGAGACGGAGGAGACCCACATCGGCGGAGAGCAGCAGGTGATAGTGATTACACCATCCCCTTCCTCCTGTGCTGTGTGGGTATGTGCTGACCAAACGCGCTGCACCGTATTAATCAGATAGCGTCCGTTTGGTCTCTCCCTCTCAATCACACCCCTTAGACGCTTATCATGCAATATCTCTCTCTCACACATGCACAATTTAAACAGACCACCATCTAAATGACCCATCAAAAGCACAAAGGCCTTAGATCTAAGCAGTGAAGATCTCTGCGTCATCAGCAGGCCAGCTGCCACCACTCTGTGGAGAAACCACTGCAAGTGTGGCAGGACAAAGATGCCCTGCAGACAATAACAAAGATGCCTCCGCAGAGTTAGGGGTTACACCACCCTGCAGTGGCCACGCAGAGTTAGGGGTTACACCACCCTGCAGCGGCCACGCAGAGTTAGGGGTTACACCACCCAGCAGCGGCCACGCAGAGTTAGGGGTTACACCACCCAGCAGTGGCCACGCAGAGTTAGGGGTTACACCACCCTGCAGCGGCCACGCAGAGTTAGGGGTTACACCACCCTGCAGCGGCCACGCAGAGTTAGGGGTTACACCACCCTGCAGTGGCCACGCAGAGTTAGGGGTTACACCACCCTGCAGCGGCCACGCAGAGTTAGGGGTTACACCACCCGGCAGCGGCCACGCAGAGTTAGGGGTTACACCACCCTGCAGCGGCCACGCAGAGTTAGGGGTTACACCACCCTGCAGCGGCCACGCAGAGTTAGGGGTTACACCACCCTGCAGCGGCCACGCAGAGTTAGGGGTTACACCACCCTGCAGCGGCCACGCAGAGTTAGGGGTTACACCACCCTGCAGCGGCCACGCAGAGTTAGGGGTTACACCACCCTGCAGCGGCCACGCAGAGTTAGGGGTTACACCACCCAGCAGTGGCCACGCAGAGTTAGGGGTTACACCTCCCAGCAGTGGCCACACAGAGTTAGGGGTTACACCTCCCAGCAGTGGCCACACAGAGTTAGGGGTTACACCTCCCAGCAGTGGCCACACAGAGTTAGGGGTTACACCTCCCAGCAGTGGCCACGCAGAGTTAGGGGTTACACCTCCCAGCAGTGGCCACGCAGAGTTAGGGCTTACACCTCCCAGCAGTGGCCACGCAGAGTTAGGGCTTACACCTCCCAGCAGTGGCCACGCAGAGTTAGGGGTTACACCTCCCAGCAGTGGCCACGCAGAGTTAGGGCTTACACCTCCCAGCAGTGGCCACGCAGAGTTAGGGGTTACACCTCCCAGCAGTGGCCACGCAGAGTTAGGGGTTACACCTCCCAGCAGTGGCCACGCAGAGTTAGGGGTTACACCTCCCAGCAGTGGCCACGCAGAGTTAGGGGTTACACCTCCCAGCAGTGGCCACGCAAAGGTCGGGGTTACAACACCCTGCAGTGGCCACGCCACTTAAACAGCAATTTTATGAAGTCCACACCATGGTTGCATGGCCTACATCTGTGCCTTTCTACCTTAGACTTGGCAGGTTCTTGATGGCCCTGGATGCGCTGTCGTAAGGGCTTAGGGGAGAGTCCCGTGGGAACCTCTGGAGACCTGCAAGCATAAATTACCACAAGAACACCACAAATGAAAGAGTGTTTTTACACAAGTGTGTTGAACAAAACAAAATCATCTTAAAGATTCAGATTCAAAACTTTATTGTCCATCATTACATGACAAAAATGAGAAATAATCTGTAAGTCAAAGCTAATCTGAAAATAGAAGCAATGTGCCGTGTTTGTTGGTGGAGATGAAAGCAGAATTTACCTGAAGAGTGTGAGAAGACACCCTCCTTCAGTGCTATCAAGAATGGCCTGATCTGCAGAGAGCAGTTCTGCGCTGTTCCTACAGGGCGGCGCTGTTGCCTCCTCATCCAGCAAAGCCATCAGTACCTTCACTGTCTCTCTGCCCTCATAAGCAGTAGCATGATTAATGGCATATGCTCTGGGCTGCAGAAATAAATAAATAAAACCAGTTCATGCATTTAACTTTAATCAACAATAAAAAGATGACAGATTTGGGACATTTGTGGTCTAGATGTTATGAATATGCATTCGATTAACCCTACCCTTGCAGGACTGATTCCTGTGTTGGTAGCAGACTCTTTTTGAATGGTGTGGATTTGTCGGATTCTATCTTTTAGCTCGTCTGCCGTGTTTTCCACAGCAGCGGTTGCAGGATGCCCGGGACCGAGACTCTTCAGCAGAGCTGCCCTGATGCTGGACACAATCCGGGCCCCAGCAACACTAGGAGGCAAACAGGAAAGAGCTCTTGAAATCTCCAGCCAACCATTCCATCCAGTACACACACACACACACACACACACACACACACACACCCACACACACCCACACACCCCCACACACACAGCTCGAGTGCTTGGTGTGCACTGCTGCATGAGGCACATCGATGTTCTAGTAACACATGCAGCCGCGAGGACATCAGTCAGCGCAGACACTGGGCTCAAGTCCAGACAGACCCAGCCTGAACTGCTTACCTGACTTGTGAGGGAGTTACAGTAAATACAGTAAATCATCTGGGACAACAAATGGTAGTTGTAAGAGGCCCAGATACTGCAATAAGATTTGCATTTGTATGGCACTCCATAAGGTGTGTTGGTGTGGGTGTGTATAGGGGGGTTTCAATTATGAAATAACTCTTCTGGCTCAGAGCTGATCACTCTGCCCAGAGCAGTGAATACGAGAATAAGAGACATGGCCTCCAAAATAAGAGACCTGGATTCCACAATAAAAGACCTGGTTTCCAGAATAAGAGACCTGGATTCCAGGTTCAAGATGCTTGTGGTTTGCTACAAGCATGAAACATCAGAGTAAATTATCTTAAGTCCTTCATGAGCCAATCATTGGTTCAGTTTACTGTTATGTGTTGCGTTGCCAAACGTTTGGAAAAAGGATCCCTCAGAGTTTTTGAAGTGAGTGCAATCAAGAAAATATTTCAATGTATGACGTTTAATCGGCTTTGAGCAATCAAACCACGGAAGGATACGACTGCCCTTTTCAGTACAATGGACTTTGATGTTCTACAGATAAACATGCTCGAGCAATTCAAGCCACATCATTAACACTGACGCAGCAATCATTAGGGGCTGCTTTGGAGAGAAGAAGAGAATCATAGATCTACAGATAGATACCACGAGTGGATGTCGATAACGTAAGTGTAGTGAGATGTCTCCGAATGAGATGGAAGTCTGTCCAGGAAATCAAAGGCTCTAGTTATCACCGTCTTTGGGGTGGGAGACAGAATGGGAGTCAAAGTCAGATGAGGGCTTGATATTGCTTCCAGAGCTCAGGTGCATTGCTGTCGACATCAGAGGTCAGAGGTCAGTGTGCCATTGCAGGAATTTAAATAATAAAAATTCTCTCCTCTCAGAAAACAGGTGTACCAATACTATTAAAAGCTAACATAGAAAGCTGGAGTCTCACCAGACGTTCATAACCATTCTTGCCACATTCTGGCAAGAGTATTCACTAAAATATACTAACCTCTTTCTTAACACACCCTGTGGTAGAATCTCATCCTATTATAAACATGGAAGAAATCAATCAACTCTGCAAGGCGCATACACTGCCTGGGCCTTGTTTAATGAGGTCAGTCGATGTCAAGTTCTCTCTCAACAACTGCAGTTTCAATATTACTCCTGTTCTCAGTGTTCAATATGAAGTTGTGTCTTAAGACTAGAAAACCGTGTGTGAGCATAAAAGGTGTGATGCGTTACAGCAAAGCTCAACAGTCCCATCACAACACACAGCTGCTAATGACCAGGAGACCTTGGACAACACCTTGTAGAAACTAGTAACGATTGTAGCTGTGGGTGAGTGAAGGTTGTACTACTGTAGCTGTGGGTGGGGTGAGTGAAGGTTGTGCTACTGTAGCTGTGGGTGGGGTGAGTGAAGGTTGTGCTACTGTAGCTGTGGGTGGGTGAGTGAAGGTTGTGCTACTGTAGCTGTGGGTGGGTGAGTGAAGGTTGTGCTACAGTAGCTGTGGGTGGGGTGAGTGAAGGTTGTACTACAGTAGCTGTGGGTGGGGTGAGTGAAGGTTGTGCTACAGTAGCTGTGGGTGGGGTGAGTGAAGGTTGTGCTACTGTAGCTGTGGGTGGGGTGAGTGAAGGTTGTGCTACTGTAGCTGTGGGTGGGGTGAGTGAAGGTTGTGCTACTGTAGCTGTGGGTGGGGTGAGTGAAGGTTGTGCTACTGTAGCTGTGGGTGGGTGAGTGAAGGTTGTGCTACTGTAGCTGTGGGTGGGTGAGTGAAGGTTGTGCTACTGTAGTTGTGGGTGGGTGAGTGAAGGTTGTGCTACAGTAGCTGTGGGTGGGTGAGTGAAGGTTGTGCTACAGTAGCTGTGGGTGGGTGAGTGAAGGTTGTGCTACAGTAGCTGTGGGTGGGTGAGTGAAGGTTGTGTTACAGTAGCTGTGGGTGGGTGAGTGAAGGTTGTGCTACAGTAGCTGTGGGTGGGTGAAGGTTCACTTTTCCAGTGCCTGTGTACATATACTTGGGTATGTTGAGTGCCAAACAAACCCACAAACTGTGAAATGAGACAACCTAGTCAGTTTTCCTGAGAGTTCCCCACATCATTAAACAGGGGCCAACAAGCCATTCAGACATGGCTCCTCTATCCACACAGTGTAGGTACATGCATTACTGCGCATATCTCTGGAAGAACGAGCAGAGACCTGACATCAAAGAAACTTAAGGGTCTGACCTCGGTTCAGACTTATATGGTTGCTCCGTTATGTTTTCTCTGGTGCCGTAGTTTCTGCGAGGGTTCATGTGAAGACTGGCATCATCAATCAAATGAACAGGTGCTCAAGCAGGACACTGTGAACATGGCTGTGTTTGACCTGGTGCTGAAGAGCTCTGTGGTGCTTGACCCTTATGGCTTTTTGTCCATGCCACACACACACACTTCATTAAGACCCCAGGAATGTAATGGGTCCCTTTATAGTATGAGTTAAACATACTGCGACCAATTGAAATTCTCTGATAAACGTATACATATAAATTATGTTTCCTTCAGCATTCTGTTATCCTGTCATTCATCTGCAAACTCTCTCCGTCTTTCACAACCTTAAGATTTGGAATTAACCATATACATTTTTTGACTGATTGAGAGCTGTAAACTCCTGAAACTTTCCCCAGTTGTATTTAACTGGGAATTTGAGAAGCTTGGCTTGAACTGCTGTTTAGGAGAATTTAAATTCTTCCTTAATTGCTAGAAACATTACTGAAATATCACATGATTCCACGTCATTACAATATTTGCCTGCAACTGGACTGAGAGTCAGATAGGAAGGAATTTGGAAAGAACAGGGCTACCTGGGCTCAGGGGTTTCTCCCAGGATCTCTTCCAACTGATCTGTGAAATGGACAAACTGGGACAGACCCTTCATGTGTTTCCTCAATGGGTCCGATACTGAGGGTGCATATCCTCTTCCGCCCAGCTGGACCGCCCTGACAAACGATGTCGCAGCCTGAAAACACCCCAGACAAGCAAGCAGTCAGTGTGGGTTTTGGACCTCGGAGGAAATGTAATAAAGAACCACATCTGCATCTGGTTCAACAGCGAGTCGACGCAGTTTCTGAATTCACCAGGAAGAGAGACGTGTTGCTCTGGCGTGCGGCATGTTTGAGGTCAGTAAAGGCCACGAGACCCAGCGCACGAGCGGGTGTGTTCAGTGTGTGCGCCACGGCCAAGTCGTCCTTGGTGTTTACCAGCAGGCTCAAATACGAAAAGAAGATCCTCCTGACCAGTCTCTGCACCTGAGAAGGTAAAAGAACACCACGCACGAACAAGAAAACATCCACAGTGGTTTCACACAGTTAACACTGCCTGATACTACGAGTCCAGCATAAATAAACGCCTCTAAACTGTGACAGCAAAAAAGGAAGTCAGAACTGGCTTAGGGTGAAGGAACAAAAACGTGTCTGTATTATTTTATGATGGTGTCAGTTTGACTGAATTAGGCCGTAAGCACCCCCCACCCCCCACCCCACACTAAATGCCTTGAACAGACTCATTTCATAAATCTCAGCTTTAGTATTACAGTAGCAAAGCCCAGCATCTAGCCTCATAAATCTGAGGCTGACGGGTCCGCTGGAAGTGGGTGACCGGACAGACCCGAGCCACGGTCGCAGCCCACATTGTTCTGCACTCTCAAAACATCTGCTTGGAAATCGAATTCACATTACCCTCTTAAATCCGAGTGAAATGATTTAATGTTCCTGTTAATAAGGAGGAGATGGATGGGCAAAGAAAGGGTGAGAAAGAGAGAGAGAGCGAGAGAGAGAGGTGAGAAGAGGACAGAGGGAGAAAGAATGAGAGTGAAGGAGCAAGAGAGAAAGTGAGAGAGCATGTGAGAGAGGAGGGGGAGAGGGAGAGAGGGGGGAAAGAGAGGTGAGAAGAGGACAGAGGGAGAAAGAATGAGCGTGAAAGAGCACAAGAGAAAGTGAGAGCATGCATGAGAGAGAGAGAGAGAGAGAGAGAGAGAGAGAGAGAGAGAGAGAGATATTGCCAGGCAGGGAAACAGGAGAGGGAGGTGAAAAAGAGAACGCCTCTGCAGTGAAACATTGTGCCAATTAACATTTCAAACAAATCGTTCTCTCTTTGAAAAGATGTGGAACTACAGAGGGAAAGGCAGAAATTTCCCCCACTTCTTCCCAGGATAGAAAATGCAACACTAAGCAAATTCATTGACAAGAACGTGAGGGTAAGTGTTCCCCCAAACTCTACCTGTGAGCTGTGGAGTTGGGCCCTGCTGGACGGGGTGGCCGGACACTGGCCCTCTAGCTCAGCTTCTCCTAAAGTCCCCGTGTCCCCCCGCAGAAACTCAAACAGCTGTGTCTAGGTGCGAAACACAATACCAGGCATATAGATATTGCGAACTGATGCGCCACAGAGATGGATGCCAGAACCCGGTCTCGGAGGCCCTTGCTGACGTCACTAACTTCTCCCAGACACTCACTGCGGTAAGGGGAACCTCCGGGTCCGTGGTCAGCCTCAGTTGATTATACATGCCATAGACGTCGATCAGGTCCACCGTGTTGGTGCGCTTCAGAAAGCTGTCATACTCCTTCCTGATGAGCTCATAGCTCTCCGGAAGGGGGGCGCTGTGGTGGGACAGGTGGAGTTTGTCCAGAAGCACACGCTTCCACGCAGCCAGCACGTCGCTCAAAGCCACGGCGAACTCGCCCCTTTCCTAGAGAAAACCCAGAGACAAGCGTGTGTCACACGCAGGAACAATATAGGTCAAGTAATGGAAATGTTTTATAGTTCAGCTGCATGTTAAAAAACATGCTCATTAATCTGCCTTCGGTTGAGAAGGGAGGGCTTTTTTCAGATGGCCGCAAGAAGAAAACAGTCGTCTTTAAGCCTTTTCTGCTCGCCTGCGCAGCCAATACAATAGATTAGTCCAGTCAGACGTGCCAAGCTCACATGGCAGAAATTCATGTTAGATTGTTACTGCTGATTCTGAGAACTTTTAAAAGTGTCTCTTAACACCCTCGGCTTGCCAGCAGTGCACGGCGTGTTCCTATAAAACACCGTAACGAGCCTGAGCAGAACAATAAAACCATCGTTGTGTCACCAGCTACATCATTTAGACGCATGTCTCATTTTCCAGGCAGCACGGGTTTTTTTTGTCTTGCAGAAATCATTACGCAATAAATAATCGTGTAAAAAATATATAGCTAACTTGGTTCACTGACCTAATCTGATAAACCTGAACATTCGGGTCGAGGTGGGTGCGAGTGCAACACTGGTGGGAGAGCAGACGGGACGTGTAGGTGGGTCTGCGTGTGTCACCGTTACCTGCTTGCGGACCTCTGCGGCACAGAGCTGCAGCACCATCAGCATGCTGTCTGCTCCTTGTAGAGTGGACCTCTCGGAACCGAGAACCCGGTGGCAGGATCTCCTGAAAACTCGCACCACTGTTTTTAGGTTCAGCTCCTCGGTCCCCATGGTCTCTTTAAAAGCACGACACCGTAGTGATAGCTCAGAAATGCCAAGCAGAAATATGCGTGTTTACTGGTCAGATTAATCTAGACAATCACACAGTAACTAGTGGCGCTCTGGTTAACACCGTCATGGGACATCTCACTTGATTCCACGTTGCTGTCTTCAACGGGAACGAGTTTGAATTTTTAAATGCACTTGGTAAACACGCCTGAGCCAATCAGGTTCGAGGAGCGTGTTTTGCCACGCCTCCTCAACAAGCGATTCGCGATTCGGATTTTAAAATAATTATAGAAATAAAGTGTAGATCAAAACCCTTAAGACATCGCTAAGAATTGTGGTTATTGTTAAGAAATAAAATGAAAAAATATAAATCATGGAAAACCTGTGGTCTAAATTATACGAGCGACTTTAGACATATTCTGCGATATACATACTGTACACGGGACTATTACGTTACATAATGATTTGTATGTCAGCGAATTTACCGGTTCGCGTGAGCTCCGCTTGCAAGCCGGAAGTAACCCGGAAATTAAAAGCCAGAAACCGGAACTAGACAATAAAATAATTCAATGTTTTGAAGGCGCCTTCTGACATATGCACATTTTCAGGAATTTCGCAGTTAGGAATTTTCACAGTTAAATCAGGCAAGTCAGGCAACTAAAATATTTCTTAGCGCGTAGTATAATTAAAATTAGTAAACCTCCAAAGTCTAACGAAGCATCAGTGTACGTTTAGCTAACTACCTTAGTTCATTTTTCCGGAGATGCTAACTAGCTAGCTTCAGTTAGATCAGCATGTTTGATGTCGAGTCACCAAGACGCAAACAATCACAAATTTATATTTTCAAGCATTTTCCAGTTCGATATTCATCGAGTTGTAAATAATCTCTGGGAATTCTCTATCTTGACTTTGTGTGTGAAGACATTCCCCTGGCGTCTGGTGATGCTTCTGCTGCAGTCTAACGGTCAGATAGGGAGATCAAATAAAACTGCGGTGTTTTTAATGAATCTAGAAACGATAGCGTGGCGTTTGGCGTTGTGTAGTTTCATTTAGAAGCATTCTCTCGTGTTTAAGGTGCTGTTTGAGTCTCCATTACTGAATAATAATCATAATTTATTAATAATAATAATAATAATAATAATAACAATAATTGTTATTAATAATAATAATAATAATTATGTTGCCTTTGTTGGTTTAAGAAACAGGTGAGGACAGCAGCTCGGGGGGTCCAGTCGTGTTACGGGATGCAGGAGTCCGCAGGTCGCGCGCCCACGTACACGGTCTCGTGCGAGGATTACGTGCACGTGGTGGAGTTCAGCCCGCACGACTGTGGGTCCGCCGCGTCGCTGCTGGCCTACGGCGGGAACCAGTACGTGGTGGTGGGCACCTGTCGCTTCAAGGTGAATCCGGCGCCTTCAGGATTCCCACAGCAGTTTTCCAGCCAACGTCTGTGATGCATATTTCAGTGTTTCCTAAACATCTATGTGGCGAAGGTCAATAAATGACATAAATGATGCTAATCCCACCCGTTAGATATAACAGTACAGTGTTGGTGCAGTATATTGATTAAACACTTTTTAAATAGTTTAGCTCAAGTTCAGTGTTTGTTGAGGGAAGTTTAGTTTTTAGGTCAGACTACTGCAGTGCAGTTTAAAAAGGCAAATATGACGTTTTATTGCTTTTCATATATGTCTGTAGTTCTTTTAAAACAAAAGTCTGTGCAAGGGAGGATTTCTGCTCACCTTGTACGTGAGTGAATGAATACCGAATGAATACAGAGATACCTCTGTGTTTGTGAAGGAGGAAGATGTGGACATCGAAGGAGTGGAATTCATCACACTACGTATCTTCATGCATGGGGTTCGTGTTGATACTCTCGCTTGGAGTCCAGAATCCAGACTGGACAAACTGCCCCAGATGATCAGGTGGGGGTTGCTTTATTCACTGCTGGTGTTTCCCTTTTTAACAACACATTGTTATTTTATACCTACCACAAGAATAACCAATATGGTGCAAAATTAAACTAACTTCTATAGAATCTATAATAATATTTCTGCAGTTTTTGTTGTTATTTAACAGTGTCTGGGTCTGCATTGATGTTGAGATGGGGTGTACACTGATTTGCACACTGTGAAAGGAGTGTGTTGTTACAGGCATAAATTATTTTATGTTAAGGCCAGAAACAAATCCTTCATTTAGTTGGTCAGGTTTGGTTAAAATATCATTTGTAAGAAACAGACAATGATTATGAGTGAGATGAGAATTTGGTGTTGTTTATAAAGTTTCATTGACTTGGCATATTCATTTCACAACACACACTGAGACCATCGTCCTTGGAATTTGTCAGATCTTTTTGTTTTATCCTCTTTCTGTGTTTTGTGTTAGATTTTGTACTGCAGCAGCTGACAGGAAGATACGATTGTTCACCTCAGATCTTCAAAGCCGACACGACGTGAAGGTAACCAGCTTACGACCATCAGCAGGGCTTGTGTGTGCGTGCGTGCGCGAGATGATGTTTTTGAGGATATACATCCACTCCTTTCTTCTATATGACAGCACAGGTGTAAAATCCCATTGAGAATCCCTGACACCAAATCGGGTCATGCGTGACTTCACTGCTGTGAGGTGAAGCCCAACCTGAACACCTTTACTTATTCGCCTGCGTGACCAAGCTAAAGGCCGTATGAGTGAAGGAAGGTGAAACGTTGCCTCCACGCTCAGTTAGACTCGCTGGTGGGGTCATTAGGGCAGGACTCCCACTGGTCAGGAAAATGTAAGAGGTCTGTTCTAAACATGGAGAGTCAGGGGGGGTTTGACCTTTTTTTGTCAAGTCATGGAATATCAGAGAACTTTGTCTGAAGCATCTTTTAAGTTTTAGTTGCCTTTTATCAAAAGGTCTTTTTTCACATGTTTCCCATATTGTGGGAGTGGTTGATATAGTTACCCAATTTTTCCACACCCATTAACCAAAGGTGGTCTGCTTTTCCTTTCATTATAGGCCATGGAAATTCAGCTTTTAAGTCAGTGAGTATCATGGAAAAGTCATGGAGTCTGACATTTGACTTAGAGTAGGAACCCTGCTAGGATGAGCTGGGTCAGAACAGACCACAGAGGACCAGGAAACTGGGATCAGGACCTGTTCTGCTTGCAACACTCTCAATCACAGACTGTTTTTCTCATATCATTGACCATTCTAAGAGCCAATACTGTGTACTTGGCTAAGGGAGGGTACAGCATGTACTAAAGGGTGCTTGTAATGTTTTCAGAGGTCAGTCAATTTTTATGTAGGAACATTTTAATGCAAAATTGTTGGTTTATGTAAATAGAAGGTGCCAATAATTCTGGAGAACACTGTTGCCTGATAGGAGAGTTCAAAGCTGCTGCAGAGGTTAAAGGTCATCTACAAAGTAAGGCCTCACATTAGGAGAGTCCTCCTATTAGTACTAGTACATTATTAGTCTTATACTGTCAGTGACCACCCATTGATCCATTGGTGGATGTAAAACAAAAGATTCAACAAAAGAGGTTCAGCAATTCAGACTGTCATACTTACCATACAACAGAGCACCTTCTTGATGACCTTTAAAAGGAGGTATACGGCACAGTTTCAGGACGAATTCATGGGGAGGTTCGTCCAGATCACACAGAGAAATCTTAAACTCTCAGCCATACCATGCAAAGGCGTTAGTATAGTATATAACTCTCTTGATCCTTTGACCATGAGTCTTATGACCACACACCTGCTCTGGACACGAGTTCCTGTTCTCAAGATGCATGTGGGTATTGTGAGCTTCTTGGCTAACGGTTTGCATGTGGTAGCCAACATGTGCTATGAGCTGAGGACAAGCACTGAAGCCAGAAACTTCTGAGGAATTTGGCCACTGCGGATGATAGCCATCAAAATCTTGTGACCTCAGATAATATCAGTATAATATCTGTTTACCACTGCTCAGCTCAAAGGTACTGAATAACAGACCATGTTTGTTTGGTCACATTTCACTGTAGTTTTGGTGTTTTCATCCGTCTTTGATGCTTTTCAAAGGTTAATGAAACAATTATTTTGAGAAACATAACTTCAACAGAGAAAAAAAAAATCAAATCCTGATATGATGTTTCAAATCCTTAAGAAATCTGTTTGAAGTCATAAAGTGCATCAGTACTACATTTATTTTACTGTCAAATCGCTAACCAAAGGGAATTAATCTCTGTGGCTGCCTTTCCTGGTCTGGGCAGGTCATATGAGGTCTGGCTGGAGGGTGTTGTCTCTGGCATGGCCTCAGAGCCCAGCCGGCAGATAGAATGTTCAGCTACGTTTTGTCTTGATCAAAGACTGTCTGCTTAAACACTGATAAGGCAACTATAGGATGCAGGAAGCACGTGGCACGATGTCACCTAGGCCAAGCTCTCGCCACAGACCGGTCAGGGAGGAGATGGGAAGAACACACACCGTGGCAGCTTTGAAAGACTTTTGAAAATCACACAGTTCCAGGATGAAGAGGAGGTGGTGGAACCTCCCACAGGTAGCGCTGCTCCTTCTGAAGGCACGGGAGGTACAGTAGGAGTGATACTGGTGTTGGAACACACCCTCCTGGTGTCATTAGGGAGCGCACGTGCACTTCCACACTCAAACCGTCTGTTAATCTTGACCCTCTCCTTGTCATACACTCTCTCTACTTCTGCGGCTTCCCCAAATCTGAGGTTTTCTTGTTTCCTGTGTTGCCTAGGTGATTGGAGGACACACCAGCTACATCAATCACATAGTGTTCGAGCCCACAGAAGGGAAGCAGATGGCATCGGTCAGTGACGATCACACCTGCAGGTCAGCTGGGGCGTGCACGGGAGCAGGGGGGGCGTGCACTGGAGCATGAGGGGTGTGCACGGGAGCAGGGGGGGCGTGCACTGGAGCGGGGGGGCATGCACGGGAGCTGGGAGGGGGGGGTGTGCACTGGAGTGAGGGGCGTGCAACGCTGTGCTCTGTTCTGCGTTAATGATGCAGAAAGCCCTGACCTTGTTTTCCAGCGTGAAACTGAATGCTAAGCATAACACACCCTGCTGCTGCTGTGTGAGCGCGCTGCCCCCCCCCACAGGCCCGTTTCCTTTAGTAATTGGTTAAACGTGGAAATCCAATCAGTGGTGGAGCCCTTTTCCACCTCCTCGGCGACGGTTACCAAGCGCCTCACCGCGCACGAATCAATCAGCCCCCGAGGTGATTGCTGTTTTCCGTCGGCGCGAGGAACCTGAGCGACTGCTTCAGGAGACTCAGTGCTGCCCTTTTGCGTCAGAGACGTGTAACCGACACACCTGGAAGCTGCCGTGCTGTCGGCCGCCGCTGCCAAAGGCCCCCCCCCCCCCCCCCCCCCCCACCCCCAAACTGCACAACCAGGGAATCAATAACCCCTAATGACTTCAAGGTGGATGGGACTCTAAAAAAAAGGTTTTCTGCTACAGGACGTGGAGCTCCTGGTTCTCAGGGATTGGGAGTGTGAGGAGTGCTGAAGCAGCCGTATCTGTGTGATCTTGGTCATTGGATATGCCAGCGGTGTTCCTGCTGTGCTGTGTGAGCCCTGGTGTAGGTTCAGATGGTTCTGTTCATACTCAACGTTTCCTTTGCGTTTGTGCTGTACGTCTGTGGGTCAAACCCCCCCCACAGTGGCCTTTCACACTTTATGTGGCTGGTTAGTGTCATTATCCTCAGTGCTGTGTACTGTTTCAATGCATCGGGCTTATTTCCTGCTTTAGGAGAGCCAGGAAACACACACATTTACATCAGCGGTGCTGGGACTTTGCTAGTTTTGGATGTTAATATCATACGTGTGTGTGTGTGTGTGTGTGTGTGTGTGCGTGTGTGAAACTACTGTGTGTGTCTTTACTGTTCTTCAGTGTTATTCTGCTGCTCTCTTTAAGCCACGCCCCCTACCTCCTCATTGGCTGCTTCCCTGGGTGCATCAGGGTGTGTCCACGTGTGTATTCACCCTGCGGTTTTCTTTAAGCTCCGCCCCCTACCTCCTCATTGGCTGCTGCTGCGAGTGCATCAGGGCGTGTCCTCGTGTGTACCCGTCCGGCAGCTAAGCCACGCCCCTGCCTCCTAATTGGCTGCTGCTCTGGGTGAATCAGGGTGTGGCCACGTGTGTACCCGTCCTTCTGCTCTCTTTAAGCTCCGCCCCTACCTCCTCATTGGCTGCTGCTCTGGGTGAATCAGGGTGTCCACATGTGTACCCATCCTGCAGCTCTCTTTAAGCCCCGCCCCTACCTCCTCATTGGCTGCTGCTCTGGGTGAATCAGGGTGTGTCCACATGTGTACCCGTCCTGCAGCTCTCTAAGCCCCGCCCCTACCTCCTCATTGGCTGCTGCTCTGGGTGAATCAGGGTGTGTCCACATGTGTACCCGTCCTGCAGCTCTCTTGTCTTTTGGTGCAGGACGGTGGCATTGAGCTTCATCACTGCACAGCTGCGGGCTTCCCTGCTGAGAGTCCCGTCACAAGCATGACAGCAGGACAGTGCTGGTCTACAGCTAGTGCTGATGCTGATTACCTTGATTAGGGCACGAGTCTGGCACAAGGATCTGCCTCCTGTACCACACAGAATCTGTGTGTGTGTTACACGTTTGTGTATGCATGTTTGTGTGTGTGCACATGTGAGTGCACACGTGTGCACGTGTGTGTGCACGTGTGTGTGTGCACGTGTGTGTGGGAGGACTGGGGTGTGAGAGGCCATGGGAGGCCTATAGAGGAAACGTGCACCATGAGTGTCTGGGCCAGAGTAAACAGAGCAGTGCAAAAACACAGGAGTGGACCGTCTGCAGAAAGATTTAAATTCTGTCACGTTGAGAAAATATAGGGCACAAGAGGAAGAGCATGAGAGAGAGTTCTGTAGGGTGGGGGAGGGGAGGAGGGGGAGGGGGAGAGGGGAGAGGGGGGGAGGGGGAGAGGGAGGGAGAGGGAGGGAGGGGGATGGGGGATGGGAGAGGGGGAGGGAGAAGGAGGTGCCTCTGTAGTCAGTTCACACAAATTCACTTTTAATACAAGTGGGGGTAGTCATCTGATCAGTGCTGTGTGTGTGTGTGTGTGTGTGTGTGTGTGTGTGTGTGTGTGTGTGTGCATGCGTGCGCATGCTTATTAGGCAAAACCCTCTAATTTTCCATATTCATTACTGTCTCAGTGTGGTTCACTGTATTTGTGTGAGTTTGAATGTTAGTGTACATGTATTTGTGTATGTGTGTGCGCATGCATTTGTTTGTGCATGTTTGGGGGTACAGTGATACTGTAATGACATTTCTTTGAAGATCTGTGCAGATTTCTTTCTGTTGTGGTAATGTTGAGTTTCTTAGTGTCACCTACAGATGATCTTTGGAACTGCAGGTCACCTGGGGGTACACTGAGTTTACAGAGTTCATTATTACAGAGGAAAGTGCACCTGCCTAATCTGGTTCATGTTGGAACCATGTAGTGTTACGGTAGTGTTACGGGTTATCACCTAGTCCGCCACACATCTGGTTTTGTTTATTTTAAGAAAATGTAGATTATCTTCCTTAGATTTGTCACATTTGTTGTTTTCTTTTCTCAAAAATTTGTACTGATCTTGTAATTGCAACGTTATAAGAAACAAGTGGTTTCACTGTTGTTTTAAAATGGTCAAATTGAAGTTATTGTCTTAACACTTGTCCCATGACTCATGAGTAGCAGAGACCATGATGGCTGTGTAACGTTTATTGTTCTCCTATAAATCCCATCTCAGCATTTCCATCCTGGCAGCCAGGGTTTTCCCATCCCAGATCTGCATCATCATGACGCATTTCCTGCTGTTTCTGTGCGTGACTCCCGCCTTTTCTGTGCGTGACTCCCGCCATTTCTGTGCGTGATTCCCGCCATTTCTGTGCGTGACTCCCGCCATTTCTGTGCGTGATTCCCGCCATTTTTGTGCATGATTCCCACCTTTTCTGTGCGTGATTCCCACCATGTCTGCACAGCCATTTTCCTGCGTCTCAGCTCCTGCATGGTGGCGTGTTGCTATGTCAGCGTTTGGCCCCCACCCTGCTAGCATTCCTTCCCCCATACGCGCACTCTACACCACCCCCCCCACTATGTGGTGCTTGTGGCTGGAGGTTTTTATTTTGTTTCTTGCTGTTGCGTGCGATGGATCTCCCCTGTTTGGCATTGAGGGAAGAGCTTGTGTGGTGCCGTCTGAAACACCCCCCCCACACACACACACACACACACACACCCACACACAGACGCCGCCTCCCTCTCCCACCCCCTCGCCCCCTTCTGCTCTTGCTGGAGCCAGGCAAGCCTCAGAGCTGGGGGGGGTCGACCACGAGTCGTGCACTTGTAAGTGTGAATAGCTGTCAGAATTTTGCGCAGAAGCACCCGGCTGGGTTGCCTACCGGGCTTTGTGCACGGCGTGAGCTGCATTCTTCACGCTGATTCAGACCCGACCCTGCCAGAAAACCTCACTGACGCTCAGTGGGCCTGGGAGACGTTTTGAGCTTGGTCAGACAAAGTCTTCACGCTGACCTCATCAGTCAGCACCACAGCTCTGGTTCCTGATCCCGATCACGTAGAGGTTCCCTCTCCTCGCCTGCCCCTTCTTCTCTGGGGTTTTTTTTGAATTCCCAGAAACCCCTGCAGCAGCAGCGTCCCTTTCGGGGAACCGGTGGTTGTGCTGGTCTGCGCCGCTCTGATGTGGTAAACCGTGAATCCGCTCACAGGAGTGGCTGCACTCTACGTCCAAGTGATTTATTACACCCGCGCGTGAGGCCTCTCGCCGCGGCTGCTCGGGCCTGGCCAGACGGCCTCCTCCACGGCACCAGGGGCCAGATTAAAGAGCGGGAAACCCTCCGAGGCCCCGGACGTGCCCGTTGTCTCCTGCCCGCCGTTTGACCGGCAGCGGCGGAGAAGTGTGGTGGCCTTTGGCGTCAGAGCTGGAGGAGATCGTTGTCTTCCTCGGGGCTCTGCTCTTCAGAACTTCCTTCAGTGGCTTCGTCTTGGGTACCTGTCGGGATTACATCGTGTTGGAGTCTGTTTCTCATACTACGAGAATCTTTTAAGCCTTAATTATTTAAATTAGGGGTGGGACGCGATAAAAAAAAATTTATCGAATTAATCGGAAGCTTTGTAATTAATTAATCGAAATTAATCGCATTTCAGTATTTAACATGAGAAATATTAATTTAAGTATGAATGAATCAATGAACATAATCATAAACTTCGTCATCTTGTTTATTTTTCCACCAGTCTACTACACAGACCAATAGATGAGTGCAGAAAACAGTTCTGAACACTGGAAATTCTGACCAAAAATGTTGTTTAATTTTGGGAGTTTTGCTCAGGATATTGGAAGAATTGAAGTAAATCAGAAGATGTTTTTTAATACCATTTTAGATGGTATATTTTTCTTTAATTTCCCAGGCCTCTGCCACATACATCTCCATAGTGCCTAGAAGTGGTCTTCTGCATGCTCAAAGCAAATGACTGGATCTTCATCATCTATAATATGAGCTGTCACACCAAGATAATTCTTGTTGCTAACAGAGGTGCAGTGATCCCCAGTCAGAGCCAAATTTGTGGCGCTCTTCACAATAACCTCTTTTACTTCCCTTTCCTCATCATCATACAGCTGCTGGATTTTCTTCGACATTGTCATTGTCTTTCTGGGGTGAGTTTCCCAAAACGTTTGTAGTGCTAAGTACTTCGCAACCTCTTATGAAACGTACAAGGTTAAGAAGTACTTAGTGCTACGAACGATTCGGGAAACCCACCCCTGGACGGTAGTTCGTAACTTGCATCAGGTGACGCAATGTGCAGCGCTTCTTGTAAGCATTTATCTTCGACCACAGAGAGCGAACAACACAAATAATATGACGTGTCGTGTATAAACGCGTGCGGAGTCGCGCGCTACGGCCACTCGCGAAACTTTAATCCAGTCCAACAAAGGTAATTTAAAAACCAGGACATTTCCTCACTTAAAAAAAACCCGGGACGCCCTGGACAGGATGTGAAATACGGACATGTCCCGGGAAATACGGACGTTTGTTCACCCTATCGTACTAGGAATACATTTAGCAGCTAAGTGATCATTACTGACCTGCGCGTTAGCCCCAACATGTTTTGCGTTGAGGTGGTAACGAAGGGTGGAAGAGCTCCTGTCATAAGCGAACTCCTTCATACATAAAGTGTAAATAACACTTATTTGTGTTTGTACTTCCATCTGGAAGTTTCTTATATTTAAATTTCCCACCCACCAGCGTAGCCTCTTCAGTCATCTCCATCATGATCTTATTGTGCGTCCATATAATCTGTATGTCTGGAACTCGTGCACTGAGAAACATTCCACGGTGCGAAAGTGTCTCATGCGTTAAAATGCGTTAATTTTTCTAGTGCGTTAATTTTCCTGTAATTAATTAATCGAAATTAACGCGTTAAAGTCCCACCACTATTTTAAATATGTGTCTAGATTTACCAGTGGCATGCTGTTACAATGGAGGAAAATGGTAATGATGAACTTCATAATGTTATTTCCAGAGGTGGGTAGGAACGCGTTACATTTACTCCGTTACATTTACTCAAGTAGATTTTTGGACAAAAATGTACTTGTAAGAGTTTTAAAATGAACGACTTCTACTTTTACTTGAGTAAATATGTGCTGAGAAAAACGCGACTTTTACTCCGTTACAATCGGATTTGCGCCGTGCTACCGTTACTTTCGTTTTGTAAATAATTCGTCTTTTCAGTGAGAAGACTGACCAACGTCTCGGCACCTGAGTATGAGTGACCAATCAAATGAAGCCGGGCAGTCACGTGATCACATATGCAAACTTTCCCCACCGGTAGCAAGAAAGTAACAGAAAAACCTCCCGAGCATCCCTGACCTCATACAGCCAATGTTCACATTATAAACGTGTAAAAGGGACAGTTATATAATGCGCTGTCAGTTGTGTCTGCCAAAAGTGTGGACATTTCAGCCTACAAGAACTCGACATCAAATTAGAGGAAACACGATGCGATGTTTGCCGTATGTATAATTATGTGTAATGCTATATCTCTGAGGCATAATGTTTGTATGACGTAATTATTAAATGTAACGCAGTGCAATACTAAAAACTAGTTCACACTCCGAGTGTACACAACAGAGACCGTGGTACACACTAGCAATATATGATGATTAAGTTTGCTACAAATTGATTCAGTTGGCGTCAAGTTGTAGCTACACGTACTGGCTGACAGTCTCATCAGTTAGTGCCTTTGTGGAACACATTAAAGTTACACAGGCCTAATAATTAAGAACAAAAAAAATAATTTTTATAAATTTTATTTATAATAAATTATTTTTGTTATCATTAAAAGTCATTGTTTCCAGTAATTCAATTTCCCATGATGTAATTTATTGACACGAGACAGTACTCATGCATTTACTCACTACTTGAGTAGCTTTTAATCAAAGTACTTTTTACTTTTACTCAAGTACATTTTTGGATGCATACTTTTACTTTTACTTGAGTAACATTTGGTTCAAGTAACAGTACTTTTACTTGAGTAAAATTGTTGAATACTCTACCCACCTCTGGTTATTTCTACTTTCTGAAGGTGGTGTGTGTTTCCTTGGTGCAGGGTCTGGGACCTAGACGGCAGTGAAGTGGTGTCATTCCGTTTGTGGTCTCCAGGGGTCAGTGTGTGTTGGCATCCTGAAGAGGCCTTTAAGGTGAGCTCCAGCAGCTGTGAGAGCCAGAGAGAGCACCTCCCTTCGTTCTGACGTCAGTGTACTCCTACGAGGTCTTGCACCTAGCCACCACTGTCTGGTTATAAGGATAAGCAGGAGAAGGAAGGGAGAACCTCGAAGCTTGTGGTGCCGTCTTTTTGAGGTTGTGATTCCCTGTGCTGTTAACTTCACGCTGATAACTGCGACGGTGCAGCAGCCGTGACCTCTCGTGCCCAGCGTGCTCAGAAGGGTCTTCATGGTTTCTTCCAGCTGATGGTGGCTGAGAAGAAAGGGACCATCCGTTTCTATGACCTTGTGACTCAGCAGGCCATCCTGTCTCTGGACAGTGGAGACACACCCCTGATGTGTGCTGACTGGTGCCTCGCCAACACCATTAAGGTGGGTGCCGTGGTCGGCAGCGATTGGCTGATCTGGGACATCACTCGCTCCAGGTACGGCCCACGAGTCTTGCGGAACCGGTGATTGTGTTTTGTAGGGTGCAGCAGGATATGATGATTGGGGGAATCGGGGCAATCACTGTGTTGTTCTTGTAGTTATCCTCAGGAGAAGAGGCCGGCCCATTTGGACAAGGCTCGCCTCTTCAGGTAACCATGGCCATACTCCTCACTTAAGCCCTAGACCTAATCATAATCTTACCCATAATCCTAGTCCTAATATTAACCCTAAACCTAGTCCTAATCCTCACCCTAGTCCTAAACCTAACTTTAACCCTTAATCTTAACCAGTAAAGCCAACGATGACTGGTTGTTTATATTCTGTCAGGTGGTCGAGGGCAAATGAAGATCTCTTCTCCACCACTGGCTGTCCAGGAAAGATCAATAGTCAGTTACTTGTACATCATCTTGGTCACTCTCAGGTAAGCAGATCATCGGTTGCATTTTGTTACCCTGTGTGTGTGTGTGTGTGTGTGTGTGTGTGTGTGTGTTACATAAGCCTGTTTGAGAGGATACATCTGTTTATCTAATGTCCTGTTCAATATCACTGCAGCCCGTGATAACTGGCTGGTCCACCGTAGGGGCGGGTCTCAGCTGGCACAGGACCCTCCCTCTTTGCGTGATTGGTGGAGATCGAAAGCTGTCCTTCTGGATGACCGAGATGTGAGCGAGCTTCCCGTATGTCGGACGCCTGCCTCCTGAAGAACGTGTCTATTTTTGTGGCTCATTTCCTCAATAAAGTGTAATTTTTCATGCGCTGTCATTGTGTTTTGCCTCACCAGCATGTTTTCATTCACTGTCCACTCAGGTCTAAACAAAGAGCAGCAGTAATGGGAACTAGTCTTCTGTGAACAACCCCCCCCTCCCCATTTTGTGTCTATGTGCGTATGCTGTGTGCGTATGGTGTTTTTTTTTCTTTCTCGCTCTCCTTCTACGAAACGTCTGCCCTATGCTTCTGTGTGTCCTGCCAAGCTGGTCCGCAGGGTGAGCCAGAGGTCACCAAGCACCTGGGAGCTGATTGGTGTGAGCCAGTCACATGCTCTACAGAACCCCCCCCACCCCCTCGTAGGCCCATGTTTAAGGCCTAGACTTACCCTGCTGCGCACATGCCCCCCCCCCCCCCCCCCACACACACACACACACACCCACCCCAATGGGTGCAGCCACCTTGCACATTTAACCTTACTCATTCATTACAAAAGATGGCACAGAGATCTCGGGCCACTAGAACTGATGTAAAGTAGGACCATCACCACCTGACATGGAGAATGAAAGGGATTCACGGCTGGAGCTTCTGAAAAACAAATATAGGCCACTCAAAAATGATAAAGCCACCCATGAGATTATTGGTTTCTGGTCTGTATGAGGATGTACAGTAATGGTCTGTTTGAGATTCTGTTTTTGTGATTCTGCCTCTGTATGGTTTTGTTGTTTTTGGAGTGTGTGTGTGTTTAGGATTTAACAATCTGCTCTACCGTGCTCCCTTAACTCATACCTGGATGTGCGACTCAGAAGCAGCTCAGGAGAAAGCACCTCTACTCTTTTGAGTGCTTTAGTCAGGCATCTATGTTTCTTGGCTGGTGAGAGCAAACCACCGTGCACAATCATAACACACTACTACTGTCTCCTTTCTCTGGCCTTGTTTGAACACGTCCGCTGTGGTCTGCAGTAACGCTTCTGAGGGCTTGCTGGAACGGGTCCGGCTTAGAGCCCAACGTCAACCGTCACCGCATCTCTCCACACACACACACACACACACACACACACACACACACACACACACACGCTTGCTCTCACTCCCTTTCTCACACACACACACACACACACAGCGTTCCTTCCAAAGGGCACGATAACTTTTGGAAGCGGAGAGAGGTGCAGCAGCCAAAGCACCAGGTGGTTTTCTCCCAGAAACGTGAGACTGTGTTTCTGCCTGCTGTCAGCTCAGAGGCCTGGGTTCATTTTAACCAAAGAGTGCCACCTAGTGGCAGCTCACCCGTTGCACAGGTGGGTGTACCTGATCAGGTTTACAAGATTGAGCATCTGGGATTAGATCCTCTTTTAACTGCTGGGTCATCTCAGTTCACCATAACCAAGACTTTATCAGTACAAGATTATAATATTTGTAACGTTCATGTAATTTTAAGAATATTAATAAACCAGAAGCCTCATAGCTCTCCAACTCAGCCTGGGAAACCATGGAGCACTTAATGTAGTGTGTCCTGTGGGACGGGGGTGTGCACCCTCCTTCAGAGAAGAACAAAAGAAAGCTGAAAGAATGGTGCAGTGCTGTGGAGGATTAGCTTTCCTTTCATGGGAGCGTTCGGTTAAACCTTTTGATGAGAAAGTCGGGGGGTAAGATGTAATGGCTCTTGACAGCACTGTATCAAACAGGCCTCCCTTCTCCTGTTCAGCTGCAGTGGTTAGAACAGTACGAAACAAGGTCACGTTGCTCTTAACGCAGAGCCCCGAGGAGTCTATGCACTCAGCGACCTCAAAAACGATGTGTACGGAGGTTCTGATATCCGTGGTATTAGTGAAAGGAAACGCTTATGTTCTGGGGCACAGCAGTACGCATTTGGGGTTTGTGGGTAAAATGTGAGCTGCAAGAAGTGCGCTGGAACCCTCACCTAGTTATCTTAATGCTATAGCAACACGTTTGTTTTGAGCTCGACAGATTTAGATCCAGGCTGTGGTTTTGTGTAGAGGTTTGTGGAGTGCACAGCCTGCAAAATGAGATACAAGGAGCAATTAAACATTTTGAAATCAGTGTGTGTCTTTGCCCCCCCCCCACACACCATCATGTATTGCACTAATCTTCTGATTTCAGATCAGTTTCTCTTCTGTCTTATCTGTTCCTATCTGTGCCTTCTCTGCACTTTCTCAGGCCATGTAAAAATGTGCATGATTTAACATTACACAGGAAAACATATGACTTTACCTCACAAATGGAACAGATATTATTTATGTTTCCAAGAAGCTATGTTTTGTAGTCAGTGCTGAATAGAGTTTTCTGGATGTGTGTCTGCATTCAGAATCTGAACTGAATGGTAATGAGGCAGACTACACTCTGAACTGAATGGTAACAGGGCAGACTACTCTCTGAACTGAATGGTAACGGGGCAGACTACACTCTGAACTGAATCGTAACGAGGCAGACTACACTCTGAACTGAATGGTAACAGGGCAGACTACTCTCTGAACTGAATGGTAACGGGGCAGACTACACTCTGAACTGAATGGTAACGGGGCAGACTACTCTCTGAACTGAATGGTAACGGGGCAGACTACACTCTGAACTGAATGGTAACGAGGCAGACTACTCTCTGAACTGAATGGTAACGAGGCAGACTACTCTCTGAACTGAATGGTAACGGGGCAGACTACACTGAACTGAATGGTAACGGGGCAGACTACACTCTGAACTGAATGGTAACGGGGCAGACTACTCTCTGAACTGAATGGTAACGGGGCAGACTACACTCTGAACTGAATGGTAACGAGGCAGACTACTCTGAACTGAATGGTAACAAGGCAGACTACTCTGAACTGAATGGTAACGAGGCAGACTACACTCTGAACTCAGTGGTAACGAGGCAGACTACACTGAACTGAATGGTAACGAGGCAGACTACTCTGAACTGAATGGTAACGGGGCAGACTACACTCTGAACTGAATGGTAACGAGGCAGACTACTCTCTGAACTGAATGGTAACGGGGCAGACTACTCTCTGAACTGAATGGTAACGAGGCAGACTACTCTGAACTGAATGGTAACAAGGCAGACTACTCTCTGAACTGAATGGTAACGAGGCAGACTACTCTCTGAACTGAATGGTAACGAGGCAGACTACACTCTGAACTGAATGGTAACGGGGCAGACTACTCTGAACTGAATGGTAACAAGGCAGACTACTCTCTGAACTGAATGGTAACGAGGCAGACTACACTCTGAACTCAATGGTAACGAGGCAGACTACACTGAACTGAATGGTAACGAGGCAGACTACTCTCTGAACTGAATGGTAATGGGGCAGACTACACTCTGAACTGAATGGTAACGGGGCAGACTACTCTGAACTGAATGGTAACGGGGCAGACTACACTCTGAACTGAATGGTAACGAGGCAGACTACTCTGAACTGAATGGTAACAAGGCAGACTACTCTCTGAACTGAATGGTAACGAGGCAGACTACTCTCTGAACTGAATGGTAATGAGGCAGACTACACTCTGAACTGAATGGTAACGGGGCAGACTACACTCTGAACTCAATGGTAACGAGGCAGACTACACTGAACTGAATGGTAACGAGGCAGACTACTCTGAACTGAATGGTAACGGGGCAGACTATACTCTGAACTCAATGGTAACGGGGCAGACTACTCTCTGAACTGAATGGTAACGAGGCAGACTACACTCTGAACTAAATGGTAACGAGGCAGACTACACTCTGAACTGAATGGTAACGGGGCAGACTACACTCTGAACTGAATGGTAACGGGGCAGACTACTCTCTGAACTCAATGGTAACCGACTACTCATATCAGTGCAGAACTGCATTAACTTGTCCTCACGAGCGTGACCACACAATATGTCATCAAAAAAGCATCTTGATGAAAGCAGAATCATCCAGAAGGAGCTCTCGTCTGCTGGCAATGCACCAAGTTGGAGAAGAAGAAATATGATGAAACCATTGGCAGCCAGATAGTGCTCCTCCTTCTTAGACATGGCCTTCAGATTTCATTGTGTGTGCACAATGTGTGTACAATGATTTAAATGCATTTCAAAATGCAGTTCCTTAACAGCTTAGAGAAAGTTTCTTAACTTTTCCCCAGCTAATGAGGGATTTCAAATGCAATAATCTGCAGGCCTATAACAACATGCAGTTATACATTAAATCACACAACTGAACTCCTAACCTTTTGGAAAAAGTAGATATCACCCATTTGTAAAATGATTAAAACTTGAAAAGAAAGCTGAATACATAATCAACTCAGTAGTAAAAATAATTATTTATTATGTGCTGATGTAATATCTGTTCAGTGCACAATTGTTCTGAAGAAGAATGTGTCTAGAGAATGTGTACATATACATTTACATATACATATAGTTATACAGTCAAAATTCTTCAGTCCCAGATTAGGTTTACTATCAAATTTGACAAACTGTTTGCAATAAATCAATCAAAATAATACAATTTAAGTAGCTCAACACAACTAATGTAACAATTTTTTTCTCCAAATATAACACAAAATGTCTCTTTTAATAACTACTGTAGGTTTAAATGATACGATCCCTTAATGATGAGTGGCATTAGTACTTAGTAGCACCTCTCTGCTGGTATGACCTGCTGCAAATGTGATACACAGCCAGACCCCAGCTCCAGACCCCAGCTACAGACCCCAGCTTTACACCCCAGCTCCAGATCCCAACTCCAGACCCCAGCTTCACACCCCAGCGTCACACCCCAGCTCCAGACCCCAGCTTCACACCCCAGCTCCAGACCCCAGATCCAGACCCCAGCTTCACACCCCAGCTCCAGACCCCAGCTTCACACCCCAGCTTCACACCCCAGCTCCAGACCCCAGCTCCCGACCTCAGCTTCACACCCCAGCTCCAGCCCCTTCTTCAAACCCAACTGAGATTTGAAAGGCGCTATATAAATTGAAACATCCATTCATTCATTTTCTTTGGGGTTCCAGTCAGGTGCTGGCCACTCCAGAATCCTCCAGGACTTCTGGTGTACTTTGTGTGACGCGGGAGGTGGCAGACGGACGAGACACGGAATCCGCTGGTTCAGACACGGTCACGTTTATTTCTGACACAGGTATTGCGCAATAGCGCACGAGCAACACGAAACAAGCATACACAACGTGCAGACTTAGACAACGACGAGCACAAGACACTGCGCGAACGCACATTAAATAGACAGACCACATCAACCCCACGTGATGACGAGACGAGCCACAGGTGAGACGGATAATGACAAGACGCACCCGCACCCACGGAGATACACTGACGCAGACGAGTAGACACAGACGACGTTAACACACGCCCCAAAGGAAGGGTTCGGGGACCGTAATGTGACACTTTGAGGAATGTGTGGGATCTTCATCCTGTCCGAAGGGTTGATGATGCCCAAACTTCAGTCTCCTCACAGAAGGTATGATGATGTCTCCTTGTCTTCCACACACAGCAGGGTTCCAGCATCTGCCCCAGCACTTTTTTAGTGCTCTTGAATTAGTAGAGGTGCACATGTTTGAGATCCACCATGGAGACACCCATGCACACCTTACCAGGCAAACCTCCTTCTGACACCTGGCTGATGCGTGACGGTAACGGTGATGGCTTCTTCTCCTGTCACGTCCAGGAAGTGTCATCAGTGTTCCCTTTAACTTTGAACTATCTTCTGAACTTTAATTTCCAGGGACACTGAGTTGCTTTGCTATCTTTTTGTATCCTGTTCCTTGTTTATGAAAGCAAGACAAACTATTGTCATTCAATTAAACACTACAGTCAACAATCCCCTAGCCAGTCCAGATATTTGATGTGTTTTTTTTTCAAGCACACCTGATCCGACTGATGAAGTCCTTGATTAGTTTCATCAGATGTGCTTGAGAGAACTTTGCAGATTTGATATTTGAGATCTGCAGACGTTTACTCTTACAAGGGCTATTCCGCGGGTTGAGAAATGATTAGACTGCAATCATCACTAAAAATGGCATTTTGCATGGAATTTGAAGAAACCACATGCTGTATTAGTTATTTTGAGCACTTTAAATTAAAGTATGTAAATTTGGATAATAAACCTAATTTTGCAGATAGGGTTGAATAATTTTGATTGCAACTGTATATTCTTGCATGTGTGTGCATGTGCGTGCATGTGTGTGTGTGTGTGTGTGTGTGTGTGCGTGAGAAAGGCATTTTGTAACATATGGTTAGTGTTCTGTGTTGCTGAATGACGTTTAGGTTTGACCCAGCCTCTCTAATGCTCTGTGCAGAATCTTCAAATCCTCCATCATGTAGCTCAGAACATTCTGAATTTTATTGACATCATCCAGGACCTCCAGACTGCAGGTGTATGGGTCATATCTGATGGAGAAGGACCTCTGGATGGTGGATGAATACTGCCTGTAAGCCAACAGGAACACTCCTCATTAAGGTTAATTAGCCACCGAAGTGGACTCTGAATTCTTTTTACCAGAATATTAAGCAACATTAATAGATCTAAAAGTAGATGTGAAGTGAAAGGAAGAATCACAGAAGAAAGAAAAATCTGTTCTTTTCAACTGGTTTCAGTTTCAGGTCTGGAAATGACTTCCAACTTTGTGACAAAGTCTGTGCCCATCACTGAAACATAGAACATTATGCTATTTTACAGGTGTTTATATGTAATAATGAGCATAAGCATTGTGTTCAGGGGGCATTTGTTTTGAAGGACGACCCCTTATCCTCAGTAGTAAATATATAGTAGTGCATATGTTTATTCCCAAATTACTGAACTACAGTTCCCATGCCTCAAGTTGTCACCTCATCTTGTTCTTGGCATCCTCAAAGCTCTGGGACACGTAGTAAACAGGCTGGTATGTCTGGTCCTGGTATGGCTGAACTGCTGTCTCAGCAGGGTTGAAAGGCTTGTATTCAGGTTCATTGGAGAGGGAGTACTTATGGGAAAAATAAGACAAATTCAATCAGCTTGAAACGAGCACAGATTCATCACAGCCTAGCTGCAGATACCCTGTTTAACAGCAGCGATTATGCTAACATGTTTGCTATCCATACCATTGCACTACAGTAACTGACATAAATTATAGTGGCATAGCTAATGTTATAGAATGTAACACAACAGCACCCAGCAGCCTGGGGTTCAGACCCATGATGCTGCTGTAGGCACCTCCTTAGGGTTAGGGCTACATGCTCTAACATGTCTAGGACAAGCAGAGTGTTTCATCTCACCAAAAGTTCTCCGTAGGATGACAGGAGTCCAGCACCGTACGCCTTCACCGCTCCGTTCTGCTCACAGAGCCCAAATTCAACGGTGAACCAGTAGAGCTGTGACAGAGCAGAGGGCCATGTTCGTTATACTGGACAACACGCTCAACTTTCACACAGTGATGGTTTAGAGCTGACTTCCTGCTTGGGTGTGTAAGGATTCCTGAAAGTGCAGACATTTCAGTATTTTCACAGTTTTTGCAGTAATTAATGAAGGGGGCAAGGCACATATTATAAGTGTAGTTCTGAACATAACCAACAGAGGGCAGTAAAGATCTATTTGCGAACGTATACTCTTTACTGGCGGTGCTTGTTCATAGTTATCACACAGCACTACTTACTGTGGACAATTTCTCAATATCCTCATCAGATGCTCCAAGAGAGGCAAGACCAATCTCCTACATAATGAAATGAAAGTATAAAACCAAGATCAATCTCCTACATAATATGTAAGTATAAAATCCAGATGTCTGTTGAACAAGCTGCTTAATTTGCACATTATGTAGTCTACACACTTACATACCGGACATATAAAATTTTTTTCTATGAAAACAGCATATTAGGCAGTGTTTAACAACACAAAATGGCACCTGTCATTCTAATCAAATCAAATCAAATCAAATCAAATCAAATCAAATCAAATCAAATCATGATTTGATTTGATTTGATTTGATTTGACCTGTCATTCTGGGAAGTGACCATCTACTAAATCACCTGTGAAAACTGTGCAAACTCCTTGTTGGTGAACATGGGAACATGTCCAAGAAGCTCATGACAGCAGTCTCTGAAAAACACAATTCAACAAACAGGACCTGATCAGACCATGTTCTTGATCAGACCCGATCAAACCATATTCTTTATCAGACCATATCTTTATCAGACCCGATCAAACCATTTTCTTTTCATAAAGAATAATCCCTTTGGTATGTGTAATCCCTGTGGTGTGTACAGGGCTGGACTGGGACAAAAAATCGACCCTGGCATTTTTGGTTTAGACCGGCCCCTCATAATTAGCAAAGCACAACCGACTTGTAATGTATGTATGTGGGGTATGACGTAGAAAAAATAATAATTAAAAAAATTACTGGTTAAAGTCATTGAATTCAATCTTAGCATTATTATATCACAATCACTTTTATGATATTATTGAAATCATCTCTAATATGTATTTTCTGAATATCTCTGATATAACAGCTCAATTCTAATTCTTCTAATGTCTTAAAAGCATTTGACACCGTTTTACTCTTATTCAGTGTGGGCATATCTTTTGCAATTTTTTTGCAATCTTTTATATTTTTTTACACTTATTGCAGTCATGCTTAAATTGCAAAACTTTTATTTATCATTTATAAGTTTTAAAATCTGTAATTTCACTTGTTTGAGTTTTTAAAACATGTTGAACCACAGCAGAGGCTACAAATACAAACTACTATAACAGCCTTTCAACACACCTTTAACCTAAATATCTAAAATGCTATGATAGCCTAAATGGACACGTGCTGCTCATTGTCACGTATGGCCTCGCCCCTCCCTCAGCTGTCACTCCGGGTTCCCTTGTGTCTGTGTTCCGTGCCTGTTTATCCCGCCCTGCTCGTTTGTCTCCGTGATTCCTCGTTTGTTACCACGCCCCCGTGTCATTGCCCTCACCTGTTCCCTGTTTGGAGTTATGTGTATGGGACACTCAGGGACTACACACACACACACAACTCCAAACTCGCCATTGCTCATCATTCTCATGTAATAAAGTCCCTGTGTTATCCTAACGTTACTATCTGCTTACGTACTACACTTTCCCTCTCAGTCTGTCCCTCAGTTTCTCTTTCACAAGCCTGCATCTCTGGCTGCTGCTCTCCCTGTCTGCTGCTGCTGTCTTCACCTACAGAGGACGTGGAGGCTACAGCAGCGAACATGTCTGTGATTTTTACACATTTTGTGGCATCTACATTGAGACTCTTCCATTTCTTCGCGCGTAACTTCTCCGCTCCCCCTTTCTGTCCCTTCTGTTGCTCCATACTGCCTCTCTTTTAACAACGCGCTCAACACGAGAGTAGCGGGAGTTACAGTGGACCACGCAGAGAAAGGGTGGGGTCGCTTTCGTCCTATATCCTGATTGGTTCAGTCCACTGTCTATATTGAAGATGGGCCAATGGGCCTCCCCCTCTAAATTGTGGGCCGGTCTCTAAGGAAAAAAAGGGAGGAAAAAAATGCCCGGTACACCAGATTACAGTCCAGCCCTGGGTGTGTACAATCCCAGAGGAGTGTATAATCCCTATGGAATATGTCATTCTTATTGCATTTGGAATCTCCATGAAGTGTCTAATTTCTATGCAGTGTGTAATCCTTGTAGATTATGTAATCACTATACTGTGTTAAATCACTGTGGTGTCTTTAAACTGTGTATAATCCCTGTGGAGCGTATAGTCTGAATTGTGTCTTTAAACCCTCTGTAGTGTGTGCAATCCCTGTGGTGTGTGTAATCCCTGTGGTGTGTGTAATCCCTGTGGTGTGTGTTTGGACACGTACGGCTCTGGCGAGTGCATTGGCGCTGATGAATGGCGCATGTACTGAGTGCACTGGAACACCCTGAACGCCAGGCTCGCCAGGAAGTCTCGCGCAGACAGCAGCCCCGCCACGGGCCGCAGCTGGAAGCCTGTCCTCTCTGAAACATGAAGCCACTGCACTTACATACACGCACGACTCACTGAACTAACACCTGTGCCACGCGACTAATGCGTCTTCACCCGTTATATTTCCCCATAATCCTTAAATTCATGATTTTTAAATTTATTTCTCGACTTTACTTCTGGGGTGGCGATATTACCTTTCAGAAAGGCAGACACGTCTCTGAGCTGCGGGATTGCGTCCGCTCCGTATCCGCACTCTCTCTCCAGCTGCTCCAGGCCCTCCAGGAACTGCGTGCACGCGTGACTCGGGTATATGGAGGTGAGAGTCCTGTACACCTCCTTCCTGCAGCGTCGTGCACACTTTGAGCGTTACATTCACACTCAAATACGGACTCACTGAGCAGAAATACACTGATTTGAAATCAACTTTTTAATAGTCTAGACAGACAAGTTAATGACCAAAAAAGCATTTTAAAGTGTTCATAACCTTTCGCAAATATGATCTATGAGTTTTGCATATATAGACAAACCTACACTTTGTAACTATATGACTTCGCAAGTTCTGTAATGTGTTCGCACAAAGACATAATTTGTGTGGCATGCGTCTTGCAAAACGTTACTGTCAGAACGTGCAGCCGTAATCTGCGTCCAGACACACGGCATCGATTTATTCCCAAGTGTGTAGTTTTAAGAAAACATCATTTGACGTTTCTGCTAAAAGGGACGTATGGGAATAATCTCTTATATTTACTTGATTTTAATTTGCATGTATTTGCACGTGACAGCAGATCCAACTTTACATATCTGTATCAGAAAAAAATAAAGTAAGAGTATAACCAGGACCGCGCGGTGGTGTCTGCCATTTTTATCTGAAGTTTTAAGTGCATAATTAAATCTGTACACGAATAAAACGTGCGCTGCGCGTGCATTCAACTTCTCTTTCGCATTTGTGAAATATGTTGCATGTTGCTGAAAAGGACTGGGCTCTAACTTAGATTTAGAAATCGAAGTTTAATCCTAAGCTATATCCTATTTGCTTGTATCTGGTGTCTCTGGACGTTATATAAACCTACCAGGTAGCGACCTCTTCTGGAGTGTACTCCACGTACGGCAACGGGTCTCCGCTGGTAAAGGAACAAGACAAACTCTGAGATTCGCATTAATACTCCCCGTCTCGTCTCAACAGTGGCAGCGTTGTTTGTTTAATACGTCGCCATTTTTGCTTACTTACTGCTTGTAATTGAAAGCCAGTTCAGTGATTTCTGCTCTTCTTTTCCTGTATTCCGGATCGCTAAATCCCTACCGTATGAAATGTACATTACATTAGATGTAGCCTACATTACATTACATAGGCTACATTACAGTAGTAGTTCAAGCATGGACGTCATTTTGATTTCAAAAGTGGGGGGGACATGGATTCGTCGCTATTTAAATATTTGGTTTTAACCGTAAAAACTGGGGGGGGGACCAAAACCGGCTTTTGAAAAAGTGGGGGGGACATGTCCCCCCCCCCGTCCCCCCCCCCGTCCCCCCCCAAAAAATTACGTCCGTGAGTTCAAGTTAGTCTAATTCGTGATTCGACAGGTTTGTCTTACACAGACATCGTTGAGCCATGTGTTTACCTACCGGGTGATCCTGGTCTAAATCAGGGTTATACTTTGTAATCAGATGATTGCATTTGTCCAGGTCACTGATCTTTCGCGGAAACCAAGGGACTGAAAGGAGAAAATGAAATTCCCATAAAAGAATATAAACTGAAACGAAAAATTAATGTTGAGTATGTTTCAAAGGCTCGCAAGCACTTTAGCATTCAACGAAATCAGCAGTTTAGGTAAATGTTGTATTCCGTAATTTTATATTAGCGCACTAGTGTAAACGCAGTAGTTTTTTAAATAATCTTCCTTTAATAATCTTCCCCTTACCCCGTTCGTCCTGCACTGTGCGCACGTCGTCTGCTACTCTTTTTAATGAATTGATGAAAATATCAGTATCAGAGCTTCGCACTTCACACTTCAGAAAGAACTCCAAATCATCCGATAAGCCGTTTTTCGACCTCCTGCCTGGCCGACTCTCAAGATGAAGGAGCTTGGCTTCAAACGTCTAAATAACATATCGAAAGCGATAAAATAACGTGTTTTTCCTTTTCAGTGAAAATATTTCTAACACCACGACACGATCACAACTTCCTGTCCTATTAATGAACTTAATTAGCCTAAATTGCTTACCTCAAATACTTTTCCAGCATGAAAGAAACCGACATTTTTCTCATTTTTTAGAGCAAAAAGAACGCTGAGACGAACTTTGTCGTTCTTCTCTTCGAACACAAAGTTGTCCCCGCAGCGCGAGGGTCCCGGAGAGGACGAGGCGCTCTCTCTCTCCCTCCTGGCATCCTCGATAAGACTCCGCTTCCTGCCTGTAAATGGGATGTTTTGAACGACGCTATCTGTCTTCATTTGATTCTTCGTAGTGCAATTTTTAGACTAAACACGGTTTAAAACGCCTTCTTTACAAACCAGACCTTTGTTCATTCACCAAAACCTTGCTTTTCGTTTTTCTAGATTTTGGGTGATCAGAGGATAGTCTACTGGATCAGACTAGACTGCTGCCATAGACGAACCAATTTATATACGCATGGCCACAGTGTCTTTATGGAAATTTCTAGCGCAAACACGCCTGAATTGTCACGGGAGGTGCGTCATGGTTTTACGTTTTTCTTTCTTTAAATAATGGAAATGATCGAACTTTACAGACGGATCGGATTTTACAAACGCCCAGGATTAAAGTAAACTACCCACTGTAAACAGCATGGGAGTTTCGTGGAGTGAATATATTCTGCACAATGGTTATATTTACAGAAAAAAACCCTGGAAATGATGACCCCCCGCTCCACACTAGAATACAATACTAGAACAGCACAAGCGATTTGGGGTACTCTCCATGGTACTGAAACATGAACCGGCGTTTGTGTTTTGCATGTAATAGAAAATGGTCAGTAAAACTGATTACATTATGATAAGTTTTACTAGGATTGCTACTGCTACTACTACTACCACTACTACTAATAATAGTAATGTGCTACTACTTAATAATAATAATAATAATAATAATAATAATAATAATAATAATAAATGTTACTACTACAAGGGCCTACTACTACTACTACTACTACTAATAATAAAAATAAATGTAACTACTAATAAGAGTAATCCTAATAATAATACTAATAATAACAAGCCAATAATAACAACAACAATAATAATACATACATATTACTACTAAGAGCAACAATTATAATAATAACCACAACAGTAATAATAACAATAATAACAACAATAACAACAATAATAATAAGAATTTATTTGAAAGACGTTGTATGCACTTTGTATGCATGCAATTTCAATAATCATTTCTGGGTATAAGCGCACAATATGCCAGCTACGCTAGGCAAGCAAAAACGTTATAAATGTTGCGCACTTCACTCATAGCTCAGTATGGATATTCTGGAGACACCTATCACATTAAAAACTCAGGCCAAACTAAAACGAATAGGATATTCGGTAGACAGGTGTCGTGTAACCTTCGAAGTAATTACATACGATTATTAAAACAATGACAGCAGAGTATCATTTAAAATTATTTCTGAGTACTTATTTCTGACTGACTTGTTAGTTCCGTGTTGCCAAAGTTGCTTTGCTAGCGCGTATTTACAATAGACTGCATTTTGGTTCAGATCTGATTATTTAATGACTCGGTCAACTCAAGTAAAAATATTGTAAATAAACTACATATTTGAGTTTGCGTCTGCCTGAAAATATATGTCATGTTCTTGATCATAGCTACTTGTTCTTGAACAGAGCTTGGACACATCAAGTAAATTATCTGGCTAACCGTAATAATCTCATCTTTTTATGTTCTCAGTTTTCCTTTTTAAAATTTAATTTCAAAAGGAATGAAATGTTTCGTTAGTTGTGGCATGTTGAACCGTCATGGAGACGTGGACGTGTAGACACGCCACACTGCGCACTTAGAATCAAAATGACAACGGATTTCTTTTAATGATTACGAAAGAACGGGCGGAATGCAGTAAGCGTGTAGTAACAGTATAGTATAGTAACAGTATAGTAAAGTAACTATAGTAACAGAATAGTAAAATGCAATAAGACAAAGTGCTCTTCTGAGTAAGAAATCTTCTCAAAAGCAATTAAAAAAAGAAAATGTAAAAAAAAAAAAAAAATCAAAATTAGAGTACATTTATCCAAGTAAAATAAATTGTTATTACCAAACGTCGGTCACTGTTCTCAACACTACTATATGTGGACTACTTCAACCTAGAAATTCAAGATAAATATTATCTACAAGAACACATGACGATCATTACATATTCAAATCTCTCTCTCTCTCTCCCTCCCTCTCTCCCACTCTCTTTCTCCATCTCTTTCTCTTTCTCTCTCCTTTCCACCTTGTTGCTCTGTTTGAATCTATTAAACGTTTAAAACTTCATTTGAACAGCATTTATGTATCTGCACAAAGGTCTCAGCACTTCTGCCTGGATCACCCACCACTGGGGAACATCTCCATGATCTCCCACCACTGGGGAACATCTCCATGATCCCCCACCACTGGTATCTACTCCATCTTCTGTAGAGCACTGCACAGAACTCCCATCTCACCTGAAACAGAAGTGGTAAGTGTCACGGTCTCCTAGGCAATCCCTCTGGTTTTGATTTTATCTCTTGATTTTTGTCTTTGTGTACCTTTATTTTGAAATACCGTTGTGTCTGACTTCACACCCCACCTTTGTTCTCTGTCCCTCATCATTGCTGTCAGGTTTGTGTCTCGTTTGGTTCTCTGTTTCAGTCAGTGTATTTAAGTCCTGTGTTTGGGCTCTTGTTTTGTTGGTGGTTGTACTATCAGTCTTAATGCTGCTTGTAATGTTGCTATTTGGCCTTCATGTCTCCTCTGCTCTGTGTATTAGTGTTTGCCTTTAGTGTTGGTTGACGTTTTTGGTTAATGTTTGGTTTGTCTTTCTTTTATGTTGGTGTACCTTTTGTAGTATTTGTTAAATTATTATAGAGTCCACACTTGTGTCCAGCCTGCTGCACCAGAACATTACAGTAAGGACTTCACAATAAATGTCAGTATGATCATTCTGTCTATGTTGATAACTTAGATCTCAAATGAAAGACATTTAACATCATGCTGTACACTTGTGTGCAACACTGTTAAATTGTTAAAGGGATACCACAGTCTCTTTCAACACCTTGAATTCCATAAACCTGCTGGAGGCTCCTGACTAGTATTACTGAAACTACATACTCTATATTAACTGCAGTGTAGTTACTGCTGACTGGATTAATAACTCCATCATGATTCTAGAGGTGGATGGGTTTCGTAGCAGCAGGTTACACACGCACCACTGATGCTGTCTGCCAGGTTTCTCAGCTGCTGTGTGCTGTCCAGAACCTCAATGCTCTGAGTGTAGGCGTTGTATCGGACAAAGAAAGGTCTCGGGATGGTGGCTGCAAATCTCCTGCAGCACAGAGAGGCCAAAGTCACCTCAGTCGAGGGAAGGCAAAGATCACCATAGAAACCATGTTTGAGTACTGCTCGGGGACTTCACCTGACTTTCTGTTTGCCGTCCTCAAAACTGTCTGCCACAAAGTAAACGGGCTGGAACTCTGTGATGGGGTACTTCTGCACACACGTCTTCTCCGGCTCGAATGGCATGATCTTGGGTTTGTCGGACAGAGAGTACTATGGGCGAAGAACACATTCTCTCAGTCTCTCAGGGTTGGCTCTAGTCTGCTGTTTCAAACAGTCATGCAAGCTATAACTGTAGCACGTAGCAGGACATTTCTGCTTCCAGTTCCCTAGTGGACCAACAGTTGAACTACAACAGCAACTTACTTTGAGCTCCCCAAAAGATGAGAGCAATCCTGCTCCATAGGCCTTGAGGTCATTTCCTTGCCTGCAGAGTCCAAACTCCAACGTAAACCAGTAGACCTACAAGCCCAAGCACAGAGACCTCCTGGTAAGAACCTACTCTGAGCTCGGATGCAATGCTTTGGTCAGTGGTTCCGTCAGACGAGGGGAGTCTCGATGTTGAGGACCATGTGGGTGTTACGCAGTTCTCACCGTAGCAAGCTTCTCGATGTACTCATCTGGTGCAGCGAGAGACGCCAAGCCGATCTCCTGTTGAGAAGGAAACAGCCACTCAGGTGTCAGTCCACCTAGAAACTCACCATTCCCTTTCCGCATTTTCCCTTTTCACTCATCAACTAGAAACGACATAAGTGCCATAAGCGTAATGACCCTGATGGCAAAGAGCAGGTGTGTGTCTTCATCTGTAATGTGTTGTAAACATTTTTGCAAGCGTTAGTCTCTGTACAAGTGGATGTATGAGTACAATGTAAAAAAGCAGTAAAATGTAACGCTGTGTTTGTGTGGTAGTGTCCCACCTGTGAGAACTGTGCGAAACTGGGGTCGGCAAACAGAGGGACATGTCCCAGC
>NC_135215.1:8880747-8893247 GCF_052324685.1 Brachyhypopomus gauderio | reverse complement strand
AGCACGCCGTGTCCAGGCTGATGAAGAACTCGTACTCCTGCTTATTCATACGCGACGGACGTGACTCGATGTGCGTCAGGTTGATGCCTTTTTCCTGCCAATTACATCACTGTTACATTGAAGAAATCCATATACATACATGCAAACAATTAAATACAGTTAATGAAACCTCAACGTGAATATAGAACATCTAAATATAGAATGTCACATGTGAAATGTATAAATAAAAATTAATATTTCCTATGTAATTTTTTTTGTCCTGAATTTTTTTCTCAAATATGTATTTGTTTGTTTTACTATTTCAATATAAATACTATTATGTTTATTTGTAATAAATGCATTGCTTAGGCAAGATTTTTTTCAATCATTATATGAAGTTTGTTAACCTTGTAAATCCTGTAAAGTGCTTTGTGACAACTTATGTTGTGAAAAGCACTATACAAATATATTTGATTTGATTTGATTTGAAGTGTTTTGCCTATTTGATCACTAGAGGGCAGTCACTCTTTTTACTTTTTACTTCCAAGAAGCAGCCTGACAGTTTTTTAATGAATCCTTTGAAGTTTAGTTTTTACCTGCAGAACAAAGGGAGACAGACTACTGACCTCCTTACAATTAAAGGCATTTAAAAACGATTTACTTACAGGCCTATAAATCTGACCTTCTGAGTGATCAATCATGGATGAGAGAATGAGAGAATAAATAAAACTGATGCCACCTCTCTGCATCAAAAGGAAACACTGGAAGAATCTTCCCAGGTCAGGGACGTTACAGGTGTAAATGTCATGCATGTAAATGACGTTATGCATGTAAATGATGTTATGCATGTAAATGATGTTATGCATGTAAATGACGTTATGCATGTAAATGATGCTGAGTGTTAAACCCACAGGTCCTGATGCGTTACAACTGAATTTTACTAAAAACAAATTTTCCACCCAGTGATTTCATTGGATGCAGAGAAGGTGTTCGGCCGTGTGGAGGATTGTTTCTTCTTCTCCATGAAGAAATGCGGTTTATAAATTATGTTGTTGCACAGATGCACCTCCCGTATTCACCTTCCCGAGAGGGACAAGTCAGGCCTGTCCGCTAGGTCTGCTTCTACAGAGGAACTTGAGGAACATGAGGAACATGAGGAAGATGTTCACTCTCACAGCAGAACCTTCAGAACCTTTAATGTTCAAGGCTGTTCCATAATTTCACATTGGGTTTGATATAATTGATTTAATCACTTATATTTCATTTTAAAGTAAATGCTTGTTTGTTATTATTTTATTCAGGCATTTATTTTATACTTATTTACCGGTAATTAATTTATTTAAATATTGGTCATTTTATTTATTTACACCTGTATATGTCCTTCTATAATATCTATATATCTGTCCTCTTCTACTTTAATAAACATAATCTGTACAAATGTGGGACAAATGCACCATGGATATCTGAACAGGTTCATATAGTAAAAGATCAATTAGGAATTTGCTAATGTTCATTTACCACGTCATTTATAGCACCAAACAAAGGCCTGGATATTGTTTTGTGTGCATGCGTGTGTGTATGCATGGGTGTGTATCCACGTGTATGCATGTGTGTGTGTGTGTGTGCATGGGTGTGTATCCACGTGTATGCATGTGTGTGTGCTTGCATGGGTGTGTATCCACGTGTATGCATGTGTGCATGCATGTGTGTGTGTAATTAAAAACAGCTACACAAACTGAACTGACACAGCTGTTGCTCGTTGCTATAGGCCCAGTGTCATGTGACTAATTCTCATTAAAACAAAAATGTGTTTGTCTTTATTGGTGATGTATACAGAGGGGGTCTGTGATTGGTCCAGAGGGGGGGTGGGCTAGTTTAGTAGTCTCTCTCTCTCTCTCTCTCTCTCTCTCTCTCACTCTCTTCTGTCCATATGAAGTCTGTTGGATCCCTGCTTATGGTACATTCTTCTAAATTCATACAAGTACATTAAGCACAACAACTTGCAGTGACAATGTTTACATACAATGTTTAAATTTCTGTTTACATGCAGTTTGACTGTTGTTCAGCAGGAATGTGTCTGCGTGGGTGTGCGGGACCACAGTCCAGTGTGTGGGGACCCTGCTGCGTGGGTGTGCAGGACCACAGTCCAGTCTGTGGGGACTGTAGCATGAATGGTGTGTTGACTGTTTGATGCAGGACTGGACTAGAACAGCATGGACTGACTGGGAGGCTGTTTAAGTACGCAGATATAAACTCAGGCTTAACTGACTCACGTTATGTGATGTTTCTAAGCATAAACCATGTATATGTAAGTTTCCTCATTTCATCATTGACTCTTGTTCCAATGTGTTTAAGTTCGGTGAGTCTTTCCTGACATTGTGATTACATATAAGCACATGATAGAAAACAGCAGATCTAATAAGAAACCTTTTCATATCTTACAAATTACCTTATTATATACACAAATATTAAACAATTTTATTTAAATCTAGTGTTCCTTAATGTACTGAGTTTCGTACATGTTTAAACACCTCCCTTTAACACATTTGATTTACTCGAGAGCCTCTTGCTACAAGGAGCCTTTTTCTGGAGCATGATTTTTCTAGATCACAGTCAAAGTGTTGCTGGTCGAGGTGGATTTTGTGTGACGTGGTGGAGCAGATGGGGGGTGGAGCTCAGGGGTGGAGCAGGGGGTGGATGAGATACCTCGGATGCCTATAGGTCTGGATGAAGCTGTAACGTTTTACTACGGCCCTGCAGAAGAGTGCCAGCTTGGCACACGTTCTCTATCGATTCGCACGAGAGCCACAGGCAAACACACTGCAACCCTTTGGCTTCACTTCTGCTTTGACACGAGAGTGAATCGTGCTGCGTTGCACGTAGTTTACAGCAGAGTAAACAATATGTGCAAAAACAAAAGTGCACTTTGGTACAGGAAAGGTACAAAATTACAGGAGTATATTTATTTGTAAACGTGCGTCTACTCAGAGAGAGAATAAGAGAATGTCTATATTTGTGTGTGTTTCAGAGGGGTCACGGCTACCTTATTTCCATCTAACTTTCTGGACTGAAACCACCATGAAATGACACAATCAGAAGAGTCTGTACAACCAGCGCACAGGTCATGGCAGCATGCAGGTCATGGCCAACAGTGTGTTTGTTATTAACTTTTCAGGGTCTCCAATCCATCAGTCCGTTACCACCATGGACCCTTTAACGACACACATATGACACACACTGCTGCCCTGTGAGGAAAGTCTCTACTTGAAATGCCACTTCACTCCTGCACAACGCTTGGTTCTCCTGATCATGAAACCAAAGCCAAGTCCAAGTCTGTCTAACTACAAATAAATAACTAAGTGGTGGATGTGACCAGTGTCTGACACTGGGCAGCGCAGGTACTGACCCGATAACAGGCCAAGCCAGGGGGCTTGGAGAGTGGAAGTGTCTGATCACTCCTACACGAGGACGAGGCCAATTATCAGAACCCCCTGCTTCTACCCCCTGTTTCTACCCCCAGGATAAGTGGTAGTCATGACCCTTTGGATTTTTTCCAGGTTAACACCACTGTGGAGGTATTTCCATCCAAGACTCCTGCAGTCCTTCAAACTCCCAACATCACCAATGATACACACCAATAACTGGATTGCACCAGAGCCCAGATGAGGAATGTGAATGAGATATGAGCAACAGCATTAGCATTCAGAGGAAGGATCTGTTTCAGACCGACATGTCCAGCTCTGGCATGCAGTGTGATCTGTTCAATCTTGTTGGCTTTCAGCTACAAACTCTACACTATGTTGTTATGGAACATTTTCATAGATTAACATTAACTGGCTTTTCTCTTGTCTTTGACTTTGGCAGTTTGTCTTCAGCCTGATTGTGTTTAAGTGTGAACCCCCCCCCCCCTCACCTCAAACAAGCGGAGGGCTTTGGCCAGGGCGCCCACCTCCTCCCTCAGGGAGAAGATACAGGACAGCACTCCAGGCTTGTTACTCTTCTCCTCCAGGTACATGGAGTCCTGTAGGGAGAGAGAAGAAATGATCCACCCTCTCAGACGCACGAGAACGGCCCAAGGACAAATCCGTCCTCTTCTTCATTGTTATCCTGTTTGACTGTCACATTTGTGAAAATGATATAACCATGTCTAGTTATTGGCAGTTAAACAGAGACCTCAGTGGCCACTGTGAAGAGCGAGATGAGCATGGCATCAAGATAACAACAACTTACATGTGTAAAGTGAGTCTCACTCTCCCTTTCTCTCTCTTTTCCTCTCTCTCACTATCTTCTCTCTCTCCCTCTCCCTCTATTCTCTCTCTCCCTCTTCCTTTCTCTATTCTTCTCTCTCTTCATCTCTTCCTTCATCCCGTCTCTTTCTCTTCCTCTTCGTCTCTCTCCATAAGCACAAGTGTGACTAACCTTTGTCTCAGGTCACTGGTTCCAAGTTGCACATATACATCCAAAGAACAAACATTACCAAACAGTGAAAATGTTTCTCAGCCTACATATGATTATGGTATAACTGTGTGAGCTATTCTACTGCTGCTGTACATGAGTTAAGGTCTGATTATTATGTCTGTCTGTATAAGCTGTTTGTATTATAGCTATACATGCTTAAAAGTCTGATTATTAGTATCTGATTAATGTATATAACCTACATTCCAGGACTTACTCATGATTCAGAAATATTTAAAAGAGGCTGACAAATCAACTCAGCTCTAATTCAAATTCAAATAACATCTAACTCATATTGAAATACCCTCTCATTTGAATCCCTTGAATGATGAATAAAGAATTGTATAAAACATCATATTTTTATACATAGATATTTATTTAATAATTGTAACTTAATCTATCATTAGTAAGCTATTTCGATGGACTTTTATTTTGTTCCTATGCATTCTGCTGACTCCACTGAAAAGTATATAGTTTAAACACAGGAGCTGCATCTAGCAAAACATTCACTTGAGGTGAATTATTCAAATGAGATATTAGGCTAATTAACAAATACGCTATCAACACAGCTGAACTAATATTTAACTCATGCATAGCCTGTTATGTCCACATTTTCTAATATAGCAATTTATTCTGAAAATGTGTTATATAAATGTAATGAATGAACATGTAAAGGTTTAGAAATCACCTGTATTCCATTGTCTCCGTTCTTCTTCTTTAAATATGCGTCCATCTTTGCTTGGTAGCTGTTAAAGTGGTTAGGTAGGTTTATGGTGATTTTTTGATTCTTTGGTCGGTTTTGCACGTTGTACCGAGAACTTAACCGTTTAAGTAGACCACGTGACACCACACCCCTCGCCTGTCACGCGATCTGGTTTAAGTTACAGTATGTGATAGTTACCAAATGTGTTCAGCATTTCTCAGTGGTTACATAAAAGCTTTAATATACTTAATTTTCTCTCTCTCTCTCTCTCTCTCTCTCTCTCTCTCTCTCTCTCTCTATATATATATATATATATATATATATATATATATATATATATATATATATATATATATATATATATATATATATATATATAGATAATTTTCTCTAGGGGAATTTCCCCCCTCGATTTGTATTTGTAATTTGTATGTGTACCACTGTAAATGCGTAACTGCGTAACTGCGTTCCTGGATAAATCTAACGGCACAGGTGAGATTCCGCGTAAATAATTCTAGGTTGCTTAATTTTTAAGACCACTAGGTGGCATCAAAATCAGTTCATTGAAAGGCCCAAGAGTGTTTATAAACTTGACTTTCACGACGCCACCCAGCTTTAAAGTAGATTGTATTCCATTCTACCCAAATATGATCTCACGACTGTTGAGTTTTTAATACAGCATGTATAGTAATAGCCTCCTAGGGTCGATTTAAATTTACCTGCACTCTATCATGCACTCTCGACGTACCACAAATCAACCACTAGATGGCAGTGTTGGTCTGGTTCCGCATAATCTTGTAAAAGTCATTTGCATTGCTTTATGTACATGAAATACTCACGCAACCATCAAAAAAATTGTTTGCTTAAACTGCTTACGTGTATCACCCCATTCATTACTAAAATAATGCGTTAAAGTATCTCCCTATAGGTAACAAAAAGGGTAAACAAAAATATAAATGATTTGCGTATTTAAAAGTAGTATTTTTTATTGTCCCGCACGTGTTGTGAACTATACGTAGGCTATATATACTGTTTTTTTTGTTACAAAAAACGGTCGCACACAACTGGAAAAAGTGATCTAACGTGACATTACCACCACTGAACACGATTCATAACTGCTGGATCAAATGACTCTGTAAGCAGTGACTGTTGGGACTCCGAAACCCCCCAAAATATCCAAGAAGCAACTAGATTCATCCATAAATTGTGGAAATCAGATGACACTATTGGTCATTCGATTCTTGTGGTTTCAATTAATATCTGGGCCTCACCATATATGACAAATAACATATGTGCATATGACAAATAAACCAGCTTTGACATTACCGCTCAGGGAATGACAGTAGAAGCGGTAAACGGTTCGGTAAGTTTTTGTACGTGGAACGCCACGTCATATCTGACAAAATAAAACAAAATACTCTCTCTTTGTGTGTGTGTGTGTGTGTGTGTGTGTGTGTGTGTGTGTGTGTGTGTGTGTGTGTGTGTGTGTGCAAGCACCAGCCTCAACACCTGGACGTCTGCATTCACATTTTCAGTTGCAGTGTCATCGGTCTACCAAGGCCGCGCCGCGAAACAAAACTATCGCGTTATCTAACCAAAACATCGAGCGAGTAACGTCGTTTAACGCACAGATTCACTCAAGCAGGCAGGACAGAGATGAGTGCTCCTTTAAGAAAAATGTTGAGCCTCTGAATTAGAATCATTAAGGTCTTTGTTGTTGCATGTTTTTTAAACATTTTCTTGTAAGATGCTGTATCTCCACACGGAAGGCGCAACAGAGGCAGCACTAATGCAACTATTGTTTAATGTACAAATGTTGGCTCAGGTGAGCCGTACACAGCCTCGCAAGTTTAACCAACGCGAGGCTGTTATAGGCTGTTGCCGTAGCCGATATGCGCTCCTATATCTGCTATAAAGAGCCTCGGTCCTCCTCGTCTCTGGGAGGAGGAGTCTGTCATGCTCAAATCCTACGATGCCACGAAACGGCGTTGCATTTACAGCAGACACCTGCTTCACTTCCAATGAATGACAAATGACCAGTCAATCCGAGTAGATCACACACGCACACACACCCCACCACCACCAGCAGTAACAACAACAAAACTTTTAAATCGCAGTTTACGAGTGTTTTGGACATGTAAGAGATTTTTTTGTTTTATTATTTCTGTGTGAACGTCCCAAAGACAGAGGTGTTTCAGTGGGAGCCCAGATGCCATATTAATTATTACACCCAGCAATGACTGAGGCCGTCCAAAAAGAGGGACCGCGAGCCCTGTGCCTGCAAGATCGCGGAAAAAAGAGGGCTTCACAAAGCGCTAATTGGACTCTGGGAGCGCACTGACAGAGCATGGTAGATAGGTTTCAGACAGCCCCGGCGCAGGCGTGGGGGGTGCGCAGAGCTGAATAGAACCCACGCTTCTTTTCTAAACTCCCTTGCTGCGCTAAAAAAAGAATAGAAAAAGAGAGAGAAAAGAACGTTGGAGGGGGCTGGGTGCTTAAACGCTGGCCTAATCCTGAATGCCACAGCCAACTAAGAAAAATTACACAATTTATTGACCACCCCCACCACCACGTCCCCATACACACGCGCACGCACACACACACACACACACACACACACACACACACACACACACACACACACACACACACGCGCACACAGACACACACACACACACACACACACACACACACACACACACACACACACACACACACACACACACACACACACACACACAAATTGTGCGCATGTGCAATTATTCAGAGCTTGGTGAGGGTCGGTTGGTCTTGTTCCTTCGTCCTTTCATTAAGTTCCATTATTTCGCTCTTTGAAAGAAACGAATGGATTCAAAAGATAGTGTGTCACGTCTACTGTAACAAAATAGGGTGTAACAAATCATACACAAAAATTCTCAGCGCACCCCTTTACGTAGTCTCCTCACAAATTTACCCCTCCGTTACGCCTCTCCAACTTTGATTGCCGCCATTAGAGATGGGGGAAGACTGGCTCTAAAGCTCCGATATCTAGGACACTCTTAGGAGGACGCAAAGTGTTAACAATAGAACTTATGCCAGTAATCAAACATTAAAATGTCCATCTCTGTGTAAACAACGGGGGGAATTCACGAAACCGTACCGAGCCTACAAAACCAGACCCAGATAAACCAGACCATAAAGTGTTCACAAATATAAAACGTTTGTAAATGTGTAATAGACATGTATACTGGCTCATTATTTACATCGCTGTATATATGTGTTGTCTGGATAACAATAAAACGTACTGATGTGTAATGTGTACACATGTAACTGGAGAAATTTTATAATTAGTTTTATTGAACGTACATGTTTGTGAAGTAAACAAACCTTTTTAAAGTTATTATGATTTTCTGGTTGACACAGAATTGGGTGGATTTAGGTGGACATAATACTTAAAATTTCTGCTATTTCAATAAAGTACCCCATTGGCTTGTTATTGCATCTTAGAATATGTTATGTGTGATTTTGGTTTAAATAAACAAACAACATAATACATAATAAAATTAATATAACTATAAAATAAGACCTCTGGTTGAACAACAACGTTACTCGGATTTCAGCACTATAGGTTTTCTTTTGCGGAACACTTGCCTCAACCGAAAAACTACAGCTGTAACTCGCAGCAAGTTGTTTATTCAGTGGCAGGAGCGGCACGCGCCCGGCGTACGCATTGCAACCGCATCGCAGCCCAAGGAGAATAAAACAGGCAAGTGGAGGCGTGGTCAGATAGAGCGCGTGGGGCTGCCAGTGTATTGAAAAGGCCTGCTGCCACCCTCTCACAGCTCAGAGCAGGTCGAAGGGTTCGCCAGGCTGCAATCCGCGCCACGCTGCCCATACAAACCCGCAAGAGCAAGCGAATAAAGCCACACGTGAACGCCACGAGCGCGACGCACGGCCACTGGGCACTCCAAATTGCGCCTTTCCCTTTTAGGTCCCACGGCGCTTTCTGGTTTTTTCTCACGAAATGGACATCACGGCGAAGATGGAAATAAGCATTAACCAACAGCCGTTCATGCCACCTGCGTGCTTCTTTGCCACCGCGTCCCAGAACATCCAGCTGAGCCCGACCGACAGCCGGTGCAGCGGTAAATCGGGCGGTGAGCAGGCGAAGAGGCCGCGCTCGTCCTCGCCGGAGCTGCTGCGGTGCAAGAGACGGCTCAACTTCGCGGGGTTCGGGTACAGCCTGCCGCAGCAGCAGCCGCACGCCGTGGCGAGACGCAACGAGAGGGAACGGAACCGGGTGAAACTAGTCAACAACGGCTTTGCCACTCTGAGGGAACACGTCCCCAACGGCGCGGCCAATAAGAAGATGAGCAAAGTGGAGACGCTCAGGTCCGCCGTGGAGTACATCCGCGCGCTGCAGCAGCTGCTGGACGAGCACGACGCGGTGAGCGCGGCATTCCAGTCCGGGGTTCTGTCTCCCACCATCTCGCACAACTACTCCAACGACATGAACTCAATGGCCGGTTCACCTGTGTCCTCCTATTCCTCGGACGAGGGCTCCTACGACCCACTGAGCCCCGAGGAACAGGAGCTCCTCGACTTCACCAACTGGTTCTGAGTCCCTTCACAGCAGGTTCGTTTCGCACTCCTGTTCGGTTGTTATTCTTATTTTGATAGGCATGAAATAGGCCCATGGCCACTGCTCGCGCCTGTCTTATTTCTCATCTTTTTTTGTCTACTTTTAATCTACTTCCATAGGATGATCCTGAAAGCCAGATTTTCAGCACTCAGTTTGGAGGTCCTCGAATAACTGCGTCCTCCGAGAACACAAGGCACTGCGTTTGCGTTCCTGTCCGGTTGGGCAGACCCAAGTTCACACCACGAGATTAACGGCCACATCAAGCGACGGCCCGAGTGTCAAAGAGCCAAAGGACGTGCAGAGAAGAGGGCGCGTGTCCCGGCACCAACACCCGAACACGAGGGTCCATTCCCTCTGGCGCATGTGCCTACATGTACCGTTTTAAATCACTTAAAAATAACTCAGACATAAGCAACGCTATTTGAAAGGTTGTTCTTAAACTATGCTAAACCCAATCAAAGAATACACTGTATGTACCCACTTCGACATCGACATGTAACTCTAATATGCTTCCAACTCGGCGGAATTTATTATATGAAGTTCTATTTGTATAAAACATGTTTTTAAAATATATTAAGCTATTTTTGTATGTAAGAGATTTATAGATGTTTTGTACACATTCATTTTAATATGTATATATTTTTTGATTTATACATAGCGTAAACACCGTAAGTTGCGTATTACCTCTTTCCTATTCAGACTAAGTAGTCTAAATGCATCAGAACTTGCTGTTCTTAAAACGGTTGAGGGGTTCGCGAGACGGAGTTTGACACTCCAAAGTTTTATTTCTGCACCAACGTGTCTTATTTAATAGGAATACATGACATTGTAATATGACTCGAAGTTCACAGTGATCAAAGGTTATGCAGCTATTGTCCAAACCGAGCACAACGGTCTGTTGTTTCTTCATACTGCCTGTTCAACTCTATCTTTATAAAAATTCTGGGTTGTTTTTTCAGAATAAGAAAAATGCCTTATGTTCATATTTTTACACTTTAGCCTCATATAAATAAATGTTTCTAAAATATCCGTGTTTCATGTCATCTTTTGGATGTTGCACAGGGAGGGATGGTTAATCACTTGTATACTTTGACTGATTTGTTTTAAAAAACTAAATGTAAAGTAGATCTTTGGAAATTCCGTTTTATTCGACTGTTTTGAACAAAGTGATGTGCACGCTACTGGTGGCTAGATCCCTCGACTATTTGTCTGTTGTCAGGCGCCAGGAGACGTGACCGGAATCTAGGACACTGTCTAAAGAGGCACTGCAACTCCAAATGCACGCGATCAGTGGGAAGACCACATTTAAAAGCACAAGCACAATTTTACAACAAATCCTGGGTTCGTGCGTATGTTTTCATTTGCGTGTTTTACAAACAAACAAACAAACAAGTTCGGTGATTTGCAGGTTTGGAATTAAACATTTGACATTGAGATGTGAAGCAGTCTCCAATAAGCATCATAACGCAGCGTTCTCGAACACGTGGACTTGTTAAATTTTACATGCATCACCAAGAACACATTCTTTCAATCTTTGTGAAAAAGATAGACAATTTCTTTGTTGAAAATAACTGCCAGGGTACATTCTTCGGTAATTTTGGGATATCAGAATTAGATAGTAAATTATTATTTTTTTAAATCTGGGAAAACGTGCAACTTTTCGCGGTACTTATTCAAACCCCTCCCTCAATAGAAACACTTATCAGGTTTGACAGGTAGACAGACTTGTGAGTCCCCGGCGCGTGCCTCGTTTAATCAGTGAATAGACCTGCAGTGGTGGAGTGGCGTCGGCGCGTTTACGCTGAAGGCGTGTGCCGTTCTGTCAGCAGCGCGCGACTCGCACTTAACAACTAGCCCTTAAAAAACGTGGACTGCGCCCGAGTGCTCCATACAAGAGGCAGGTGTTGGGCGAAAACACCACCGCAGACTCGGCGTAGGTGGGAGGCTTTTGTTCGCTCTCGTGCCGCATACTAGTGAAACTAGTGTTTTGCTTTAAAAAAACTCTTCCTGACACAACGTTTACATTGTTTATCAGAATAGTTGCTAATACACAGGGGAGAACGAACTGGATGCGCAGTACACACCCATTTCATTAGAATTAGATAGTAGTGTAAAAGTCATGCTCTGATATATATGGAAAAGTTGAACGAAGAAGAAAGAAGTTAAAGTTAAAAAGTTGGTGTGACTCTCCGTAAAATATTAAAGTGTGCCCTAAACATATACAAGACATTAAATAATAACTGAAACCCTATGCGTGATTTACCATCTCTGTAATTCTGTCCAATTAATTAGCCTATGTGAATTTTACAGCAGTCAAAATTCCTAAGCTTGCTGAACAATTTTAACAGTTACCCTGTGGTAAATCGTTACAGTTGAAACGAGCTGTAACGTACTGAACTCTCAGGATTTCACAAACCCAATCTATGGTATTTTGGTTGTTTTCTTCCACCACCTGTATGCATTTCTGCGTTTAAAAGATTGCTCGAGCAAACTTGTTGACTTCGACGTGCCTCTGTAAGTGCGCGCGCGCTCAGTCGCTCGACAGCGTGCTCGAATGTCCATCCCTTTGTGTCAGAATGTTGCCTCCTCATTATCTTGCGTATGAATAAGGGATTCATTCTCTCTCCGTAATCCGCAATGATTGGTTTCCCGCGACCCTCTGATGTCGAAATTCATGGTGGGGGGCGATAAAGCGCGTGCGGGGGGCGGGAGGGAGAGGGGGGGGGTCTTGTTATCACTCAG